>NC_056746.1:584048451-584205128 GCF_019279795.1 Protopterus annectens
TGGTTAGGGCCTATGTTTCCGCTTTGGTGCTGGCTGGCCCTGGAAAACAACAGTGTATAGTGCTACACCAGGCTGTTATGTATTTCCTGTTCCTCTGCAGCTGTATAGGATGGATTGCGTTGATGAGCCATAGCCCTGGAAGACAATTAAACAAAATATGTGTGAACCAGTCATGTGGAACACTTAACATTATTAAGTACAGATATCACTTAACTGCCATATATAGCATCTGTTTGTCCGAGGATACACATGTTCAATACCACATATCAGTGCTCAGCCCACAACTGGCTGACAGTGCCTGCCACACTCCATATAACAAACCAGTATATACCAGTACTCAGCACACTGTTTGGGATACAATGCACAACCTCGCCACAGTATATATCAAGCTAATGCATGAAGAAATATGTCATCCAATGCAATGAATGTAAAGTACATTTACAGTATTACCAGTAAACCACCCTAGTCGTTGATGCCATACCCTATCTAACATATGTGCACGGTTGTTAATATAGTTGGCATACTGCCATAACAGAGTATACATGTTGCTAGATACACACACATACCCTGTAACACACATGTGTTTGCGGGCATGGTACATGCATCATTACACACACATCAGACATACATACAACACACAAATGTATGCTGACACAGATGAGCATTACCTGTGTACCTTACAGTACTGTGTGCCCCTACGTACAGATACCTATGCCTGAGGTATGTAATCTGTGCAGACTACAGAAAACACACAAGACAGTGTTACCAGGGAATGTGAACATACACCATACTGTGCTGTTTAGGCCTACAGCTTCAGGTAGTACAACAGTTCATATGTGAGTTGTATTCACCAGCGGTACCACTTACTGAGCATACATGTATTGCTTCAGCCTATAATGGGACACCACAGTCGTACACAAGGAACTACGTCACAACATATGCCATCCTACTATGTCTGCATCCCAATAGCTGACACATCTTTCTCTGGCCTCACACCTAGGACACAAACTACCATGAGAGAAACAACCTCACACTAAGCTATCACACCTTTACAGACCTTGCACACATTCACTGTCACACTCATTCCACCTTACATAGCAGGTATTGCACTGAGTACATGTGTGTGTGCATTGTGTCATAGGTAGGTAATACGCTATTGGCCCTAGGGCCTAGAGCAGCCTAGCCATATGCTACCCTGGCCTTTGACACACATGCAATGTCATTTCACATGCTCCTGTCAACTGGATACACAGAGGTGACTCCCAGGGCATATTACCTATCTCCCAAACAATCATCAGGGGTATGTATGACATCTGCTAATGAGGAGCCTTGTTTGTTAATGCTGGGTGGTTTAGTCCAGAGTATGGCATATTTGTGGATAGGAACCTGTACCTCCAGCATGTGCTGTTTAGTGAGGTGGCGAGGAATAGGGCCCTAGGTCATGTAGCCCGGAGGGATTGTGAGGTGTTGACATGGTGGTTGGCCGACTTCTATGGGTGTGACATACCTCTGTATGTCTGGCAGAGGTAACCTCTGGGTGGGCAGTATGCAATGCACTCTAGCTGTGGTTTTGTGAGTCAGTCTGCATAGGGCATGTGTTTGAGGGCAGTATTACTCTTTGTGAGGTATGTCTGTGGCCTTTCCACTTGCTGTAGTTGTCATGTGAGGAACATACCACATGGGGCATTGCGATGAGTAGAGGGGATCACTGCCAATATTTCCCTAGATGACACACCTTTTGTGATGACAAGTACCACGTAGACAGATTACAAGACTAGTGTGGCACTGTGATTATAAAAGGGGAGGCTACTGTCCACCTGTGTCCCATGTTCTCTTCTGACACCTTCAGTGTTAGGCAGGCTACCACCTATGTGGTAGTTACTGGGTAAAGTGTTTTGGAATGGGGTATGGCACTGAGTACCAACACTGGTATTCAATCCATGCCTTGGTCAACAGGCACCTGTTGCAGTACGTATGACCCCGTGTCTCCCTCTCTCTCTCTCTATATATATATATATATATATATATATATATATATATATATATATATATATATATATATATATATATATATATATATATATATATATATATATATATATATATCCATATATATCCATATATATATATATATATATATATATATATATATATATATATGTATGTATATATATATATATATATATATATATATATATATATATATATATATATGTATATATATATAGATATATATATATATGTGTATATATATATATATATATATATGTCCATATATATATATATCCATATATATATATATATATATATATATATATATATACACACACACACACACACACACACACACACACACACACGTATATATATATATATATATCCATATATATATATATATACACACATTTATTTATTTTTTATTTTTTATTTTACATTTGTTTACCGGGCTAGTCTAACTGGATACATGTCCATTTTCAGTAGAGGCCAGGGGAAATAAGCTCCTAGGTAAGACCATGAATTTAACACAATTCTATCTACGGATATAGAAGACAAATAAATTCTATTTACAGTGCCAATTACCAAAATTTACAGTGTAGAATACAGTCATAGCAAATTAAAGTAATATAGATTAGGTGTTCTAGAGATAGTTAGTAGAACTAGTTTTATGAGGAAGAAGTTTCTTTAGATGAGTAGATGGGATGGGAAGACCAGAGTATTTAGTGACACTTGATCTAGTCAGGTTTAGAGCATGGGCATCACCAGTGAGTTTTAAGATGCACTTTCAGATTGTTTTTGAAACAGGAAAGTGAGGGAAGTGTGGAGAGTTCATTTGGTAGGAGATTCCAGGCTTTTCCAACTATATTAGAAAAAAGTGAGTCACCAGCCTTGTTGTTTGTTTTAGTAGTATGTGCTAGAAGTTTCTGAGAAGACCTTAAGGATTCTAGGTTTTTATAGGGAGTGATTAGTGTGGAAAGAATAGGTGTTTTGGAAGGTGTGTAAAGGGTTTTGTGAGCTATAGTTAGTTGATGGTATTTAATTAGATTTTGTAGTTCAAGCCATCCTAGCTGTTTTAAATTAAGGCAGTGATGGGTTATAAATGGGTTACCTGTTGCAAATCTGGTGATGTTATTGTAGGACATTTCCAGTTTGCTGAGATTATTTTTAGACAGCTTAGTAAAAATAGGTGAGGCATATAGAAGAGGAGAGATTAGATGAGTGTGTGCTATTGTGGTTCGAGCTGAAGGTAGGAGAAATTATTTTATCCTATATAGAGAGCCTAGCTTTTTGTTGACAGTTTTTATAGTACTGTTTATATGGATATCAAAGTTTAGATTATTGTCAATGGTGACTCCTAATAGTTTGGTGGTAGGTTCAGGGGATATAATAGTTTTATTGGTAGAGTTAACTGAGAAATCCAATGGGGGGGATTTTTTTGTGGGAGAGAAAAGGAGGAGTTTAGTCTTTTTGGGGTTTAAGAGAAGGCATCTATGTGTGAACCATTGCTCAACTGTGTTAAAGACTTGTTGGGTAAGGTAGAGAAGTTCAGAAGAGCAGGGGGCTGAGCATATCAGTGTAGAGTCATCTGCATATTGTATGCATGTGGCTTGGGGGATGGCAAGGTGAAGGTCATTGATGAATATGGAAAAAAGTAGAGGTCCAAGGATGGATCCTTGAGGGACACCAAGGTTGACTGGCAAGTGAGTAGAGAGAGACTTGTGCCATAGTACAGCCTGTTGTCTTTTGTCAAGGTAAGACTGGAACCATTTTATGGAGGATGTATCAAGTGACAGGGATTTTAGTATTGGGATGAAAATTTGGTGATTTACCATGTCAAAAGCTTTAGACAGGTCAATAAATAGGGCAGAAGAGAGTTTGTTTAGATTGTGGTGTTTGTTGCTACTATCTGTGAAGGAAAGAAGGGCAGTAGTGTATACATCAATTGCTGTACATTTAGATGCACATATAGGCACATATACTGCCCACTTTCATGGTGGGCATGTCAATTATGCAACAGTTGTGAGACATACGGTTATGTAATAATATTGCACAATGTTGTGCAGAATGCATTTTGCTGTCCTCAGGCCGTATAACTGTAGCAGGCCTCACTGCCTGTAGCTCAGTCCCACAGCGTTTAACCATCACATGACAAATACCGGCACTGCTTGCTGTCTGCAATGCCACACACTACAACCTACATACATTTGTGCACATATCAACCTTCAACGACATATATATGCCCAGCCTTCACTAACAGTTGCAGCATGTCCCTTGCCCTATGCACATGTGCATATACATATAGATACAGACTGCTGCCACATATGGATGATTCACAGTATGTAGAGTACCCTTCAGACACATCATTCGAATGCCAGCAAATACGTATCTGGTACATACCTTACCTTTGTATTCCTCACCTCCGTCTGTTGTAGCTGTTACTTTTTTTTTTTTTTTTGGGTTTGGTTTCCTCTTTGTGTTGGTCTTTCTTTTCAGTGTCTGTCTCTTACAGCCTATTTGTCTCCATCTGTCTGTCTGTCTCTGTCTGTCTGTCTCTCTCTCTCTCTCTCTCTCTCAGTTGGTGCAATGATATTATTGCATGTGTGAATAGCAAGTACAGGCTGCTTTACTAGGTATCTACACATGTGCATGTGATAGCCTCTGCACCAATTGGTGCCTACCATTTAGTAATTGCATGCAGCCTGCTGTGTGGTAATTGCAGTACTCACTGTGATTGCAGGACACTGCTATAAAATGCTAGGTTAGGTAGGCATATCCCTTTCAGTTGTGCAAGGTGGGGCCCATGCTTGTTTGCTGTGGACACTGTTGTCTCAGTCAGAAGGTTGGTATATGTCTCATATCTGAAGCTAGGTTTGTAGCCAGTGATATGCATGTTGTGCTGAAACCTGACTGTTGCTTCTTCCAGTGCACTCTTCTCAGTGTGTAAGTTTACTCACACCTCCTAGTACTAACACTGGATAGATGGGAGTATATACTTTATTTTTGAATTAGAGAATTAACTGGCATACAGCTGTAGTTATTGCAATGTGTTCCTATGGCTTTCCTATTTTCCCTTTACATTCACTCATTGTAATGCATGATATATTTCTTACAGCACCAAGTTATTGTATATCTGCTGTGGCTTAGTGGTACTTCATGCAGACTGGTGAGTCCAAGGTGTGGGGTTCGAGACTGACAAGGGTATTTTATTTTGCTGCTGAGCAGTACAAGGACCCTGTCATACACAGTGACTAAGGCAATTTTAAGCAGTTGTAAGCGGGTTTGCGCGACGCTTAGCGACGCTTAGCTGAGCGCACACATGCGTACACTGGTGCAAACCCGCTTACTACTGTTTACAAGTGCTTACTCTTGCTAAACCCTGCTCTCATTTCTTTCACAGTAAAGTAAATGGGGAGATAGAAATGTGGTGATAAAGGGTGCACAAATAGGGGAAGACAGTAGGGAAACCAGCTCGGGATGTACAGGATGGGTGTGGGGAAGGTCCATAGCTGCCCATTTCTTTACCAGCAACAGCTGTACATATGCAATACATTAGGAGTAAAATTTGAAACCTTACACCCCTGAGAGAGGGGTGAGGACAACTAAGTATGTTGTACTACCAATTATGAATATCAGGCACATGTTTGTGAACTGCTATACTGTCATTAGTACGTTACTCACTTCTGAACAGTTTGTGGTTTGTTTGTGTTGACATTAGCACAGTCTGCTCAGGACAACTGGACATATGTCAGTAATGTGTATGCCTACCTACACCCGTGGGTGTGCCTGACTACACAGGTATATGGTACTTTTCGGTAGGGGTGCAGAACTGCGGACAGCATGATTTATTATCGTGTGCTGTTTATCTTGCTGAACATGCAGAGTTGCTGTGTACCTGTTAGTCTATGAAGGCTAGTAGTCTGTCTCAGTAGCTCCCACCTGTGGACATATCCAGATGGTAGACAGAGGTTAGCCTAGTATCCTTTGATTGTGCACCACACCAGTCTTTTCAGCACCTGAACAATGGCATTGTCACAGGTGGTTGCTAGCAGTACGTGGCTACATCCTTTGATATTTCTGTGGTGTACTCCTACATACGGGCATGCTTGTGGAATTCATTCTACAGCTATTTGCTGAGTGTGTAACAGCAGACAAGCTGATATGCCTGTGTGTTTCTGACACTTCCAGGTAAATATTTGAACAGCCTCAGGGGAAGGTACATATAAGTGGGATACACGGGTGATATATTTCAGATATTTTGCTGTTGAGATTTTGGGGGATTCGCAGCATATGTATTACTACACCTTTTCTGACGTGCAAGCAGTGTCTACTCTCACTTATTGACATTTTTCATTAAGTGATATTCCCCACCTTTCTGCCTACTGTTAGTACATTTTACAGGGAGTCAGAGGGGCACAGCTAACATTTGTTTGCAAATCAGGGACAGTTGGGAGGTCTGGCCTCTGACCTATTCAAATATGCCAGTGTTTATCCTGTTCTGATACTGTGTGGGGTTTGTAAGGTGATACTGTAACATTATTCCCTACAAGCATGGCTGGTTCTCTTTTCACAGTCATGTCATGCAAGGGCCACAGAGCAAAATTTGTGTTGTGCCATTCCTATTCACCCTTTACATTCACTCATTGTAATGCATGATATATTTTTTTCAGCACCACATTATTGTGTATCTGCTGTGGCTTAGTGGTACTTCCTGCAGTCTTGTGAGTCCAAGTCTGGGGTTCGAGACTGACAGGGGTATTTTATTTTGCTGCTGAGCAGTACAGGGGCCCTGCCATAGAGTGACTAAGGCACTTTTAAGCAGTTGTAAGCGGGTTTACGTGGGTTTGCACGATGCTTAGCGATGCTTAGCTAAGCGTACACATGTGCACAGTGGTGCAAACCTGCTAACTACTGCTTAAAAGTGCTTACTCCTGCTAACCCCCCACGCTAATTTCTTTAAAAGAAAAGAAAATGGGGAGATAAGAAAGTGGTGAAAAAGGGGGCACAAAGAGGGACACACAGTAGGTAAACAAGCTCAGGCTCTGCAGGACGGGTGTAGGGAAGGTTCATAGCTGCCCATTTCTTTAACAGCAACAGCTGTGCATATGCAATAAATTTGGAGTGCAATTTGAAACCTTCCACCACTGGGAGAGGGGTGAGGACAACAAAGTATGTTGTATTGCCAATTATAATTATCAGCTTACATGTTTGTCCGATGGACGTGTGCGAAATGGGCAGCTATGTATGGGGCGTAATTTTTTTGTGGATATAGATTGCCCTTTTTTTTTTTCAGGTGAGAGTGGGAAATGAGGTAGAGGAAGTAGGTATATCCAAGGAGGTAGGTTGGGAAGGCAAACAGACAAGACAGACAAAATGCATACAGGGGTGGTGTATGACACATGGGGTGGGTGAACACAATTGACGGGGTCGGATGTTTGGAAATCGCAAGCCCATGAGCCCACAGATGGCAACAGTGGAACTGAGATCCCCACCCATGGGCAGTCACCACTGAACCTTCACAGCCCCAAGGGTGGCTGTGCTGGGGGCTGCGTAGGATGGGCAGGCTCACCCGTGAGATGTGCCACTCTCGCCTCAAGCTGGCATAGGGGATCAGCGACTGAACGCTGGAACTCCCTACGCACCACAGCCTGGACCCTTCGAAGGTTGACAGGTGGCCCTTCTCCGCCCACGCTTGCATGGAGGGACGAGCCCCATCCCCTGCAGCGCTTCCAACCGAAGGTGGCACAGGACCAACGGAGGAGGTGAGCCCGGTCAGGTGCACTCACCGGCTGAGGAGGGACAGGTGGGTCCGCTGAGACCGGCCTTCCCATACGTTCTGTGAGTAGATGTGTTTAATTACAACATAAGCAAAACAGCATTCCAGATTAGTTGTAACAGCATGCAATAATATTCCCATTAACCCAACACACCAACATTATTCCAACAGCATGCAGGGATGTTTGGTAGCAACAGGCCACCATGATTGTGGTGTTTAAACAGGGCACATGCATCTACGTGAATGCAAATATTTATAGAACAATAGGACATATGTCCCAACAAATATTTAGGATTACACATACCCACTGAGGTGTGGAATTGCATGGTTTATGCACATACAGTAGGGTGTATAAAAAACCTCCGTTAACATCTTATAATGACCTTTTAGTCTACACTACATTCCTAGTGACTGCAAGTGTATATCCCCTACCTGTATTATTACACTTGCCACCATACATTAGGTTATGTACTGGGTTTGGCTAGTTCAATATATGCCTGACCTATATCTGACACACTAACTGTCTAGGATGCAGATGTTACTGCTACATATTTCTTGATTGCATTTATATTTCTTTATCTACATATCTGGGATGTTTTCACATAACATTTTCACTTCGATTTGTACAGAAGTCTGCATTTCTTGACACACACTCACATTTCTGGGGAGAAAATAGCATGCTACACGTGTGCCATGTTTATATATTCATGCCAGCCAGTAACTGCCTGTTGTGGATTGTATATATGTTTCACAGCTACTAGTACTTCCATCACCCACTTTATATGGGACTGCACAACTCTGGGTTGCCAGCACCTTTTCAAACAGTACTGTTTGTATACTGCAAGGGTACAACAACATTTCAGACTCTGTGACACAGACACAATCTGGGTTTTAGACCTTTATTAATGATATTACACACTTTTCCACAGGCTCACTCCTTTATTTGTTTTAACGGTGTATATGGCAGACATGTTCAAGACATATAATACCTTTATTAATAGGTTAGAACAATCTTTTTTCAGGCTCACTCACTTATTTTATATAACAGTGACTGCAGAGATATTACTCCAGACATATGTTACCTTTCTTAATGGGTTTCTACACTAATTTTCTGTCTCTCTGACATTTTTATCTGAAAGTAGATGCAGAGGACTTATTCAGGCAATTTTATGGCTGTATTATTGGACTACAACACTTTCTTTCATACTCTCTCCCATATTTTATATAACAATACATGCAGAATAATCACTAACCTGCCTGGTGGCGCAGCCTTAACAGCCTATCAGCATAGGCTTGCTGATTCATAGCATGGTCACCTGCAGCTGTAAAGTAAATGAAGGGATATTGAGACATACCTATCCATTATAAATACTCCATTATCAATTCTTACATGCCGCATTCCATGGCTACATACTCAGTTGTAGGGCATCCCGCATCCCACGGGTCTCCTGTATCCATTGGTTCAGGCGGTTCTGCTTTCATCTCTTCAGGTCTGCATGGTCGTGACGGACCTGCTCACCAGTCCGAGGAACGCCTGTATCACTGGTGAGGTCATGAGCTAACTGGTTCCAAGCCTCTGCCTTGTACTCCGTCCCTTGGAACTGGCCCTGCAGGAGTCTTGACTCGTGATGGTGGACAAGGAGCCAAACCATGTATTTGGACTCCTCGATGCCCCAACATTGCGCTCGGAAGCATGTTCCCTCTCCGACACCAGACATTCTAACTGCAGATGTGAGCTACAATCAGTTATGGCATGTATTCCTGCCTGTGGGGCTTAAATATGCTGCATTTCCCGCACTTTTTTATGATTGGCCATTTTGTAAAATTCTCGGCTGACTGCAGACCTGCTTAGTAATGCTTAAACTACCATTCGTACATATATGACTGTTAATAGTGGCTGTTTCCCCTATGTTGTCATGGCTTAGTGGTGCTGTACATTGCTTCTGATGCACAGAGTCCTGGGTTCGAATCTTGTCATTAATTTTATTTTCATACTATCCAGACAGGCTAGGGGGTGTGGCTGCATTTAAGCAACTTTGCTCTACGTTGCTCCTCGGTGCCCTATGGTGCTCTGGTTGGCACGGTGCACACGTCCGCGCACACAGATGGGTAAAGTGCCATTGAACTATGGGCAACTCTATTGCGCTGGGTAAAGCACCATTGAACTATGGACAACTCTATTGCACTGGGTAAAGCACCATGAAACAATGGGCAACTGTATCGAGTTAGGTAAAGCGCTATTCAACTACGGGCAACTCTATTGCGCTGGGTGAAGCGCTGTTTAACTGCAGGCAATTTTATATCAGGATCCTTTAACATATTTATTTTGTTCACTGATACATTGTCCATGTCACTGCTTTTTGGTAATGTTTAAACATATTTGTCAGGTATTATTTCATATACTGATTTCAAAAATAAATACGAAGGGGAGTGGTGAGACTCGAACCGTGAATGCCTCTTCTTTGTGCGAACACTGTACTATTACGCTATTGCTATTTGGTGTGATTTGCATTAACTTTCTTTCTTATGCTCTTCCATGTCAGAATTGCTAACTCTAGGTAAGCAATGGGCACACCCGCGCACACACGCGCAAATACAGGCAGCTATTTTGCGGATTTAAAAAAATATATTTAATGTTTTGCATTTTAGAACTGTGATAGGGGTTTACAATATCAGGGAGTGTGGTGTTGGGTGCAGGGACATTTGAGCCTGTGTGTGCTTTGTTTCATTTTAAAACACTTGCAGGGCGTGGACATTTAGACTGCTCGACAGTCAGACACGCCCCCTGCTTTCTTACACGGTCCGTGTAAGACTTATGGTTGAGTCAGCGTGCCTTCATGCATATTCATGGCACACTGACGTCAAACCATTCAACTGCAGCCTCTGAGTAAGACTTATTAAGTCTTACATGGAGGATTAGTGAATCCGGGGGATAGTGATAGCAGGTGCCTACATCTCAGAACCTTTTACACTGGATATCTATCTCCCACCCACAAGAGGCCAAACTCTTATGAGATTTTAATATTGACTGGTCCGACTGTCCCCAATACAATCCCTCTACCCATATTAATCTTTATGGGTTTACCCAAATCTTTGATACCCCCACGAGAATTGATAAGAAATCCAAACATCACTCCATCTTAGATTGGATACTTCTGTCAGACCTCACCTTAGCACACCAATCAGGCTGCCTACCAGACAGTTTGAGCGATCACCAACCTACCTTATTAGGAATAAATCCCACCATAGTAACCAATCCATCCTTAGAATAGTTCACAACAAAAAGAACTTCAAAGCCAAGGACCTAAACAATGAACTAAAATACTGTAACTGGTCTCCCCTAAAACACCTACCCCTAGATGAAGCAGTAGATTACTTTAACTCAACCTTTCTCAAAATCCTAAACCATCATGCACCAGCTGAACCATCAGAGTTAAGACAAACTATGCCCCTTGGTTAACAAAAGAAACTAAATCCATAATGAAGGACAGAGACAGAGCCTGGGCTCAATATCATAAACTTAAATCCACTACCTCAAAACAAAACTACTTAGCACTCTGGAACAAGACCAAACAACTTATAAAACTTGATAAAACTAAATACTACAAAACCTTACAAGAAAAACATGCTCACAACCCTCAAAAATTCTGGGCCTCAATAAATAAATTACTGCACCCAGGGAAAACTGGCACTCCCACACCCATAGTACCAATCGACAAAGAGGACACCCCCACACAATTCAACAAATTCTTTACTGAAACAGTCCTAACTCTAACACCCAAAATAGCACCACCAGCTCCGCACCTTCTCCAACACAGGTTAACCCTACTACACAACAGACTCCCTCTAGCTTCTCCTTGTCTCCAACACCTACACAACTTATTACTAAATTCTTCAAAAAACTAAAACCTACCTTATATCTGCTGACAAATTTCCCACTGATTTCCTTCAACTATCAGCTGAAATCATATTCTACCCTGTGTCTATCCTCATAAATAGATCCATATCTGAATGCAAAGTACTAACCTGTGGAAAATATCTCATATTATTCCACTTCACAAAGGCGGCAACTCCCTTGCACTCACCAACTACCGCCCAATCGCAATTTTATCACCTTTATCAAAAATACTAGAAAGAGTAGTACATTCACAACTAATGCAATACCTCCTAAAAATAACCTTATATCAACATCTCAACATGGCTTTCGACCCTCCCATAGTACCACAACAGCACTACTGTCATATACCAACATAGTCAACAACGGACTTTTCGTATCCTCTGTATTCTTAGACTTATCTAAAGCCTTTGATATGGTCAACCACAGCATGCTTCTCAAAACTCTATCTACCCTTAACATAACCTCCTTCACCATATTATAGTTCAACAGCTATTTATCTGGCTGAAAACAAGCAGTGCTTTGGCAGGACCAACTATCCTCCCTTCTACTTGTATCCATAGGAGTCCTTCAAGGTTCCATACTTGGTCCTTTACTATTCTCCATATTTACAAATCAGATAGCTGCATCCTCTCCCTCTGCCTCTATAGTGCAATATGCAGATGACACTACTATCATATGTGCCACCCCAACCTTAAGCAAACTTTAAATAATAACACAGAATAACTTTACTCTGGCTGAAGCATGGTTTTCTAGCATTAAACTTATACTCAACCCCCCCAAAAAAAACTAATTCTCTTCAGTCCTGGTAGATTTCCTGCACTAAATAATGATTTCACCACAAACTCCAACGATAATAGCTCAATCACCCCAACAACACATGCTAAACTCCTAAGAGTACACATAGCCCAAACGATCAAAAAAGTAAACAAAAAGCTTGGTCTCCTGTATAGGAACAAGCAATTCACGACCAATTATACCAAAGCCACTATTGCAAGAACTCACCTATTATCAACCCTACTATATGACTCCCCAATCCTGACTAATATTCACCACAGTGAAGAAAACAAAATGGCATCTTGCCATAACAAGATTGCCAACTTTGCTACAGGTGCCTCTAATAGATCCCATCAATGTCTTTCCCTCAAACAACTCAACTGGCTTGAGTTACCCCAACTACTTCTTACTGCTCGACTCTTCCCAGCCTACAAACTGTACTACCTCCCTGACAAAACTCCAGCACTACAGGATCTAATACAGCCCTACACTACCATGTGAGCCTTAAGATCAACAGACCAAAATCTCATTAATGCCATCAAACATAAAAATGAAGCGGGTAAAACTCTCTTTTGCTGTACAATAGAAAAAATCTGGAACTCACTCCCAAATCACATTACTTCTACCAGCTCTGCTTCACTATTTAAGACACTACTCAAAACCCACTATTTTAAAAAATTGGCTGTGCCCATGTGACTCCTCAGGCTAATCCACTACATCACTGTGTTGCAAGGATTCTGATGAAGATCACCTCTAAGTTTCTAACATCTGAATACTCATAATTACCAAACAATGTTTTAGTCTGATGGTATTGATTTATACGTCTATGAAGAAATGTTAAATATGTTCTAATATGTATATTTGTATGCCTTAAGAGTACAGTTATATATTTTATAAAATGTATTTATAGCATTGTTTCATGTGGAGCTTTTCTCCCCGGGCCTCCGCTGAAAATGGACCTGTGTCCATTCGGACTTTCCCGGTCATCAAATGTAAAATAAAAATAAAAATAAAATAAATAAATAAAAAAATCTCATCAACAAGTAACACAGACAGAACTCCTTAGCCTGATATGAAAGCGCCCAGTTAGATGAATAAAATACTGCTAACAGTATGTGTCTAACTTGAGTGTTTGCTGAGATATTGCAAGTTGTTTATAAAATATTACAAATATAATAGTCACTGTGTTCAGTGTGACTTATAAAATTTGATTTAAGACCTAGAACCTAAAGAATTCTGCCACTATAAAAGTAGTGTGTCCTGAAGAGGCTGCAATTTATACTTCTTTAGTGACTGCTATGGTTTCAGAGATACCAACATTTGTTTGAAATGTGAGGACATAATTTGATTCTGTCAAAAGAATTAGGCTTCTCCTATTGGAAGTTTCAATGCAAACGTTCTGAATTCCATTGGAGTGAATGACTTAAATATCAATGAAACAGTTAGAGCAAGTGCAAAAAATATACTTATATCGGGTCTATATTAGAAGCACAAAAATGCTTCTAAGCGAATACGGAAACACCGACACATATTTATCGAATTGCATTTAAGCGATTAGATGAATATGTCATAGGGCAAGGAGATGGTTGGCCAATTTCATGGAGTTACCCTTTCCTTCCGTATATTGTGATCTCAGAGTTGGTATATTTAGTTAGGGGGGGTGTTGGGGCTTCACCCCCCCATCTGTTTATGATGTAAAATAATTGTTTTTAGTGAATGGCCGCTAAAGTTTTTCCCTAGGGAAAAATTTGCTTACGTGGCCATTTGCTATTTTTAGGTTTCATGCATTATGTGTTGACTTTTATGTAGTCACACATATGCACTTTCATTCTTGTAATATAGACCTCTTATATCAGCTTTGTAGGCCGGATGAGTTTAGAAGCAATCCAAGTCTTGCAGTCAGAGGTGTCCAAGGCAGGCACATGGAAGCTCTGAATAAATGAGCACAATCGCACAAAAGTATAATTCTTTTATACGAGCATTACAAAAGGGTTTTATAAGTTAAATCCTCAGGCCAATCAAATCAATGCACAGTAAAGTATTAACCAGTAGTTCTCAAATGCATGGGTTGAATGTCGCTGTCTGCTCCTACCAGAGTGC
Organism: Protopterus annectens; assembly: GCF_019279795.1. NCBI lineage: Eukaryota > Metazoa > Chordata > Ceratodontiformes > Protopteridae > Protopterus > Protopterus annectens. Next base: position 584,062,995 of record NC_056746.1, read on the forward strand.
AAAAAAAAACATTTGAATGTAAAACAACCTGGCTTTGAGCTCAAGTGCAGTAACAAATGTTTTACAGTAACAAACGATGGAGTTTCTTCAACTAGTGCAGGCTGAAAAACAATGACTAATTCAACTAAATAAAGAAATTCAGCACAGAAGTGTTAAATATCACAGAAACAGTTAGAGCAAATGCAAAGAATATACTTACATCAGCTCTATAAGCCAGATAATTTTCAAAGCAGTCCAAGTCTTGCAGTCACAGGTGTCCAAGCCAGGCACATGGAAGCTCTGAATAAATGAGCACAATAACACAAAAACAGAATTCTTTTATATTAGCGGGATGAAAGACTTTTACAAAGTTAAACCCTTGGGCCAATCAGATAAAAGCACAATAATCTGTCGACTAGTAGTTGCCACTTTGGATGGGTTGAATTTAGTGCCCTGCTCTGCTCCCAACAGAGTGCAAAAGAACCCTTCCAATGTAAAACAAACTGGCATTGTTCTCAGGTGCAGTAACAAATGCTTTACAACAGAAGTAAAAATTCTGATCTGTTCTGCCACATCACTCCCCAAACCCATGGAAATAACTCAGGGCACCTTCTCTAGTACTGAAACTTGGATTCTAAACAATCACCTAGCTCGCAATGCAGCCAAAACCAAAATCATGTTATTTACTCCATCAAGAAACACCAAAATAGACAAAAAATCCTTCACTATAGTCAACCAAAACAAAACTCCCATCGAAATTGTCCCCCATACCAAGTTACTAGGTGTCTTTATAGATGAACAATGAAAGTTTGACATCCACATACATACTAATATCAAGAAAACTCACCAGAAGTTTGGTATGCTCTATCAACATAACCGTTACCTCACCCCCTCAACCAAGTTTACCCTTGCTGTCACTTACCTCCTTCCCTCTCTTATGTATGGTGCTCCTCTCCTAACTAACCTGCAATCATCCCTAAAGACAAAACCTGAATCCTGTTATAATGAAATTTCTAAGTTTGCTACTGGCTCTAAGTCCTACTCTCACCACTGTGATGCCCTACACTTCTTGAATTGTCTAGAACTCCCCAACTATCTCTATTACAGTCAACTCTCAACTGTCCATAATCTTGTATTCAGGCCCACTAACTTCCCCTCCCTCTCCTCCATACTCTCCCTGCATATACCTGATAGATCACTCAGATCCAAAAATCAGAATGTCCTTGAAGTATACAAATCCTCATGTACACCTGGGCAATGGGTCTATACTATGTTGTCGAAAGATGTGTTCAGCGAACACGTCTTCATTGACAAATAAACAGTGAACATAGGAATTGCTGAATAGCCACTTCAGCGATTTTTTTCCCTAGGGAAAACATCTCTAAGCTGAAGAAGCACAACACAAACATACAAACCCTACAAAGTGGGGGGCCTCATCCCTCACACCCCCTGACATGGGGCCTGCATCCCCCACACCCCCTAACTAAATATACCAACTCCAAAATCACACTACAGTGGGAAAAATGGCAAATCCCTGATGACAGCCAAGTGTTTTTAAGCTGGGAAAAAATTGCTGAAGTGGCCATTCAGTGATTCTTTTGTTTGCTGTTTTTGTCTCAATGAAGATGGGTTCACTGAACACGTCTTTTGACAACATAATATAGACCCACTGGGCAACTCCTACTGTCATTCTCCCTAGCATGCAAATGGAACACTCCCACGCCACATCTGAATTACCCAGAACCACTCTAATTTTAAGACTTTCATTCATTCCTATCTCTCATCTAAATGGGAATGCTCCTGCTCTCTCCCTTCCTAACTTTACCCACCTCACCCCCACCCCTTCTAGATTTCCTCACTAATCTAAATCTAACACCTGCTACACTCTCCTTACCTCCTCCATACCATTTTTCCCACTATAACACCTCCTTATTTGTCTTCTTACTGTAGGCAATATCTGGAGCTTTCCTCCCCAGGCCTCCATTGAAAAAGGGCTCTTTTAGGCCCAATGGACTTTCCTGGTTAACAACCTGCAAATAAATAAAATTCTTGCAATATCAGGAATCCTTGGAAATAAGTTACCTAACTCTGAGAAATGTTCACAACACAGAAAAAGTTTGTAAAACTTAGAAATATTTTGGCAGACTCAGTCAGAGCAACTTTTGCATTATCAGAGGAGGTTAGGAAATATCACAATATTGTTAAAAAAACCTTACAGCAGTACAGTAACAAATGGAGTTTATTTAACAATTGCAAGATGAAAACCAGTGATAAATTCAACCAAATAATTAAATGCAGAGAAGTGTGAAATATCACTGAAACAGTTAGAGCAAGTACAAAAATATGCTTATATCAGCTTTGTAGCCCAGATGATTTTAGAACCAAAAACAAGTCTTGCACTCAGAGGTGTCCAAGCCAGGCACATGGATGCTCTGAATAAATGAGTACAATCATATAAAAATGTAATTCTTTTATACTAGCCTTACAAAGGGCTTTTATAAGTTAGAACCTCAGGCCAATCAAATGAAAGGACTATAAGGTATCAACCAGTAGTTCTCAGTTGCATGAGTTGAATTGAGCTGCCTGCTCCCACCAATGTGCAAAAGAAACCTTCCAATGTAAAATAAACTGGCTTTGAGCACAAGTGCAGTAACAACTGCTTTATAACAGTAGTAAGAATTTTGTAATAGCAGAAATCCTTGAAAATAAGTTCACCAACCCAGAGAAATGTTCACAACACACAAAAACTTGGCAAAAATTAGAAATGTTTTGGCTGACTCAATCAGAACAACTTTTGCAGTATCAGAGGAGATTAGGAAATATCAGAATAATGTTAAAAGAACCTAAGAGCAGTACAGTAATGAACAGGAGTTTTTTTAACTAGTGCAGGCTGAAAAACAGTGAATAATCAATCAAATAAATAAATGCAGCACAGAAGTGTTAAATATCACAGAAACTAAACAAGTGCAAAAAATATACTTCTATCAGCTCTATGAGCCAGATGATTTTCAAAGCAGTCCAACTCTTGTAGTCACAGGTGTCCTAGACAGGCACATGGAAGCTCTGAATAAATGAGCACAATAACACAAAAATGAAATTCTTTTATACGAGCGGGAAGAAAGTCTTTTACAAAGTTAAACCCTCAGGCCAATCAGTTAAAAACACAATAAACTATCGACCAGTACTTGCCACTTTGGAAAGGTTGAATTTAGTGCTCTGCTCCCACCAGAGTGCAAAAGAACCCATCCAATGTAAAACAAACTGGCTTTGAACTCAAGTGCAGTAACAAATGCTTTACAACAGAAGTAAGAATTCCTGAAATATCAGGAACCTTTAGAAATAATTCACTAACCTTGAGAAAAGTTCACAACACATACAAACTTTGCAAAACTTAGACATTTTTTGGCAGACTCACTCGAAATAGTTTTTGCAGTATCAGAGGAGGTTAGAAAATATCAGAATATAATTTAAAAAACTAACAGCAGTACAGTAACAAACAGATGGAGTTTCATTAGCAAGTGTATTCTGAAAAACTGTGACAAATTCAAGCAAATAAATAAATGTAGCACAGAAGTGTTAACATAAAATTGAAACAGTTAGGGCAAGAACTTCCAAGATGGCTGCACACTGAGTAACAGGTTGTTTCTAGCTCTCCCAATCTGAAAACAAAAACTCAGCAGAGAAGGCCAGTAGACTTGTGTTTATGGATAAATTTCAATCACTGGCTAGTAAGTGCACTGCCTGGATGCCAGGAATGATACAGAAGTGGAAAAAAAACAGCTACAAAAAGTGAGGAAGAAACACCGACTGGGGAAAGTTCTGCAGCTGTTCAGCAAAAAAGCAATGCAAACTTCAGACATAACGTCTAATAACCTGGAGTAAGATATAAGGCAACTCCATACAGACCTGGTTTAACTAAACAAAACACTGATGGAGTATATCAACACAAACAACAAAAGTCTGGGAAAATGGAAAAAGGTTTAATAAGATTTTCAGATGAGATCATAAAGCTGCAAAAAGCTGAGGTCAAAATGAAGAAAAGCCTGGCTGAATATGAGACTGCTCAGGAAGAGATGCTTCAAAAATAATAGAATTAGAGGACAGCGCACTTAGGGAAACCTGAGATTTTCAGCTATACCATAGAAGCTGGAAGGAACAAACTGTATTAATTTTATGAAAGCACAAATAAGCAACTGGATTGGTATTCCACAGCAGGAGTTGTTAGTTGAAAGGGCACATTGTGTGTATATTCCAAACCTAGCTATAAGAAAGCAACCTAGGCCTTTAATAGTAAAGATGCAATCCTACCAGCAGAAGGCATTGATTTTGACAAAACTGTGGGAGAAGGAAAAAATATTTAAAGTGGGAGACAGCAGAGTATTTGTGGAGAATGATTACTCACTGTACAGCAGGCAGAAGATGAGTGAATTAATTCTAATCAGGGAATGTCAAGACAAGGGTGTGAGATTCAAACTACTGTATCCAGCCATCTTTAAAGTATTCTTCCCTGGAGGGACAAAATAAGTTTTTGATAAAGTGCATGCTAAGAAGGAAATACAAAAGTTTGTCCAGCAAAAAGTGAGCTGTGAAACAGAAGGCGATTCTGTTTTTTGTTTTTCTGGTAAGAAATAAAGTACAGTTGTGTACTCTTACCATAAATGTAGATGTTCGAGTGTGTTCACTGTTGCAGTCATGACTGTAAGGTTCTTCCTGCCAGCAGCAGCCCTCGATCGGCCAGAATCCCAAAGTCCGGATTGGGCGTCAGCTGAGGTCGCTTTTATCCTGATGTCAATGCACCAGGAAGTATAAAGACCTCAGCCGATGCCATTACCCCAGTTTTTCTTGCCCCAGATGTCAGTTGCCCAAAACCTCAGCAGCCAAAATACCTCATTACAGACAATACTCAAAGAAAAAACAAAAGAGGGGGTAGGAGGGAGGGTAACTCAGACTGCAACAGTGAACACACTCGAACATCTACATTTATGGTAAGAGTATACTACTGTACTATGTCCTTCCTGGTTCACTGTTGCAGTCATGACTGTAGGGTTGAGTCCCAAAGCTAAGAAAGGGTGGCTGGAGGAGAAACAGAAGGAGCGGCCACAAAACTTTGCAAAACTGCAGAAGCAAAACCAGCCCTAGATTTAGAATAGAGAGTGAGGTTGTAATGCTTAGAAAAAGTATGTACAGAACTCCAAGTAGCAGCCTCTAAAATATCCTTGGTAGGAACCCCACAAAGAAAGGCTGCTGAAGTAGCAGTAGCCCGGGTAGAATGAGTCCTAATATTAACAGGAACTGGATTGCCATGAAAAGAGTAACAGAACTTGATGCAGTGGGCAATCCACTTAGAAATAGTTTGCTTAGTGATTGCTTTCCTAGAACAGTAGGAGCATAAGCGACAAACACTTGGTCAGATTTCCTGAATATCTTGGTCCTGTCCAGGTAAAAACAAAGCTGCCTGTGCATGTCCAGAGTGCAAAAGACTTTCTTCCTCACTGTGAGGATTAGGATAAAAAGTAGGCAAATGAATAGTCTGATTCAAGGCCACTGCCGAAACCACCTTAGGCATAAAGGTGGGATTAGTCCTTAGGGAAACCCTGTCCTGATGAAAAATAATGAAGGGTTCCACAGCCATGAGTGCTTGCAATTCCGAAATTCTTCTAGCAGAGATTATAGCTAAAAGAAAAGCAGTTTTCCAAGACAAAAATTTTAAATCCATGGAAGCTGCACGTTCAAAAGGAGACAAGGTTAATTTTTCCAAAACATAGTTAAGATCCCAAGTGGGAACAGGTGCTCTTATAGGGGGCCGAACATTCTTAGCCCCTCTAAGAAATTGTTTAAGTAATGGATGAGAAAAAAATTGGAGGATCCGTATCATAATGTGCAGAAATAGCAGAAGCATGAAGCTTTATAGATGAAAAAGATAGGCCCATATGTAACAACTCTGCCAGATTCTTTAAAATCAGAGGAATGGTCAGAACAGTAGAATCACCACCTTGGATCTGATTCCAGGAGCAAAATCTTTTCCATTTACCTGCATAAGATTTCCTAGTGCTGGGCCATCTAGCTTCAAGGATTACATCCATTACCTGTTTGTAAAGAGTATTGGTGTTTACAGACCCTGGATCTGCCAGGCAGCTAGATTCAGAGTTTTGACATGACTGTGCAGGATCCAGCCACCCCATTGAGACAGTAGATGAGGGATTTGAGGCAGAATCCAGGGAGGCTCCTGAACCAGGTTCATCAGAGTGGAATACCAGAATTGTCGAGGCCAATTGGGAGCTGGTAAAATCATTTGTGGTCTGTCCTGTTTTATCTTCAGAAGTACCCGAGGTAGAAGAGGAAAAGGAGGAAAAGCATATACTGAGAGGTGTTTCCAATTGAATGAGAGGGCATCCACTTGCCATGCTAGTTTGTGGTAGGTCCTGGTGCAGAATGTTGGAAGTTGATGATTCTGAGGGGATGCAAAAAAGATCTATGTCCGGACATCCCCATGCCTGTACTATCATCCTGAATATCCGAACATCCAACATCCATTCGTGTGGATCCAAAAGTGTCCTGCTTAATGTGTCTTCCAGAGTGTTGTCTTTTCCTGGCAGGAATTGTGCCTGTAAGTGGACTCTGTAGGTCAGTGCAGTGTACCACAGAGCCATGGCTAACCTGCACAGGGGATAAGAGCAAGAGCCCCCCTGCTTGTTTATGTACCACATCGCTGTAGTGTTGTCTGTATTTATCAACAATTGCCCTGGTAGAAGAAAGTCCCTGAAGGCTATCAGAGCATTCTGTACAGCGCGCATCTCCTTCAAATTTATGTGCAGGTGACTTTGCTCCTTTGTCCAAACACCCTGAAGACATCTCCCGTGTATGTGGGCTCCCCAAGCATAATCTGAAGCATCCATTGTCGGAACTTGGATGGTTGGTGGAGGACAAAAAGGCCTCCCCTTGTTCTGGAGACAGGCTTCAGCCCACCAAAGAAACTCTTGCTGTAGACAAGTCAAAATCGTGATCACTGTTTCCAAACTGTGGTAATGCTGAGACCACACACTCTTGAGGTACCACTGTAGTTTCGTCATATGCAGTCTTGCATATGGTATTAGGAGAATGCAGGAAGCCATGTAACCTAAAGCCTGCAGAACCTTTCTTGCAGTCAGCTGTTTCACTGAAGCCAGGTGTTGGAAAGAAGAGGCCAGTTGCGCTTTTTTGTCTGGTGTCAAGGAAGCCATCTGGGTTGTAGTACTCAGAAGAGCACTCAGGAAAGTAATCTGTTGTGTGAGCACCAGATTTGACTTCTTTAGATTCACTGTGAATCCGAGGTACTGTAGAAGATGCTGCACAAAAGCTAGATGCTGAAGTAGTGTCTTTGTTGTCCACTTGAATAAGACAGTCATCCAGATAAGGGTATATGTGAATTCCCTTCTGTCTGCAAAATGCCATTACAGGTGCCAGGCACTTTGTAAAGACCCTGGGTGCAGTAGACAAGCCAAAGAGCAGCACAGAGAACTGGTAATGCTTCGAGCCCACTTTGAATCTCAGATACCTTCTGCACACTCGCCTTATAGGAATATGCAGGTAAGCTTCCTGTAAGTCCAGAGTCACCATCCAAGCATTCTTGCCCAACATAGGCAGCAGCTGCTGCAGAGTGAGCATCTTGAATTTTGGTACATCTAGGAAGATGTTTAGTACAGAAAGGTCCAGGATTGGTCTCCACAAATTTTCCTTCCTGGGAACCAGGAAAAGTCTTGAATAAAAACCTTGCCCTATTTCTAAATTTGGTACCAATTCTATAGCCCTCATAGCTAAGAGGGACTGAACCTGCAGTTGTGCCTCTGCCCACTGATGATTCGGCATATCTGGCCAACCGTTCGATCTTGGCAAGGTGTGGAAATGAAATCTGTAACCTCTTGAGACTATGTCCAGAACCCTTTTGTCCCGGGTTATGCGGCCCAAATTTTGATAAAAAAGAGAAATCTTTCCTCCCAAAGGTGCTTCCAGGAGATGAGCCCCTGGAACCAGAAAGGGAGGGTCATAAAGACTATTTCCAGTAGGGTTGAGACTTATCTTCACCACCTTTGGGAGAGGGGGCAGGCCACTGCCTATTCCTAAAAAGGGTTAGTGCCTGTCCCCTACCTCTGTAATGCCTTAATCTGCTTCTCTGAGGCCTGTCCGAGCTCGGAAAGGACCAAGGTTTAGCTGGCCAGTGCCTGCTAAATCTAGGAGGTTGCACCTGTAGAAAATCCTTAACCGTAGGCATAGATTTGACTTTGTCCTCCATTTTCTTTAATACCGCTTCAGCTTTGGCCCCAAACAAAACATCGTGTTGCAAAGGGGCATCCAAAAGATTGGCTTTAACCTGATCTGGCAAGCTTTGTTCCTTTAACCAAGCATGTCTTCTAATAACTGCGCCAGTTGTCGCAGCCCTACAAGAAGCTTCCAAAGAATCAAAACTACAATGCAGGGTATGTTTACCCACTTGTTCAATAGCATGCAATAAATCCTGTAACTCTTTGTCATCCGCACCAATAGAAACAGCTGACATCTTTTGTTTAAATACAGACAAAAGGTATTGCTGAGACTTTAGCATATGAAATTGACAGTTTAAAGTTCTAATAGACAATGTAGCAGAAGTATAAACTTTTTTACCCCATCTTTCCAAAGCCCTGGACTTTCGGTCAGAGGGAATAGGATGTTTAGCAGAGGCCGCCTTAACACCCTTAGAGAAATTGTTTCCAGATCAGGTGAAAGATTCTTAAAAAGAAACTGGTGAGAATCTGGAACCCTATAATACCTATCTGGTTTGACCGGAGTAGGGGGAAAAGAATCAGGAGAGAGGGAAGCTTCTGAAAAAACATCATCTAAAATGTCCAATACAGGAGGAATAGCAAGAGGCTTATGCTGAGGGGGAAGAAGAAAATCCCTAAGCCTTTTCTTGGTGTCAGAGAATTCCTGCCCTTCCCAGTGAAAATGCTCCCTCATATCATGCAAAGTTTCACCAAAAGAATAATCCTCGGGAGGAGAGGCTGAAGGAAAGGAATTTTCAGCATCAGAATCCTCACAAGGAGGAAATGAACAATTGTGCTCAAGGGAAGAAGCAGAAGAAACAGAAATTTGGTCTGAAGAATCATAATCAGACTGTAATCTAGGGTTTTTGTCAGGAGGGGGATGAGAACCCCTGATCATAGATAACAAATCTTCAGCCATCCTAAGCATCTGCCTTTGAGGCCTAGGACCCTGATCAAAAGGCATCTGTGCTTGCCATTTCTTTTTAGCTGGAGCCATAGTCATTGTCTTAGAATGCAAAACTGAATCTATATTTACATGAAGCTGTGAAGGCCTGAAAACTCCCTCAGAAGCCGGTACCTACCTACCGGCTCTGGACCCAACTGAGGGAGTAGTATCCGGAGGTCCATTCCCTGGCAATTCTGAAGGCCCCATCAGCTCCACACCAGAGTTGGTACAGGCAGTTGGTTCAAAAGAGGTAGATGACAGGGGCTGCAAAAGCACCTCACTGACGACCGACGAACCAGCAACTGGCGATAACTGAGTAATATCCTCTGCTTTGGACCTCGGAGGCCTGTCTTTATCTTTGCGCCTCTTACACACACCAGAAGCCAGAAAAGAATCTGAAGACATATTATAAGTAAACCTTTTACCAAAATAGTAGAAGGCAAAGTTGTACCTACGCCTAATAGTATACTGATTAAATCTAGCACAAAACCCACAATTAGCAATGTCGTAGGCAGGGAATACAATAAGAGTGAAAATCCCTATGAGGTATTTGTTTCCCACAAGAAATACAATTATTAACTTTTTCTGACATCTGACTGGAGCAAGAAAAAGATCTCCCCAACGGGGTACTTATCTTAAAAAAACAAAAAATCCTGAAAGTAAATCCAAAAACAGACAGGAGTAGGCCGACCGGCATCAGTGAACTGCTCAGGGCACCGCACGGCAAGAAAGATTGAGGTAATGGCGTCGGCTGAGGTCTTTATACTTCCTGGCACATTGATGTCAGGATAAAAGTGACCTCAGCTGACGTCCAATCCAGACTTTGGGATTCTGGCCGATCGAGGGCTGCTGCTGGCAGAAAGAACCCTACAGTCATGACTGCAACAGTGAACCACGAAGGACATCACAGAGAGACTCTACCGGTGAAAACTTTTCTAGTATGTCAATAGAAAATGTTGGAGAGAAGGAAGAGAGCATGACAGTTAACTAAAAGAATTGAGAGCATGTTGGAAATGAGGCAGAGACAGGATTTGGGTGATGGAAAAGAACAGTAATAAAATCAGTAACTCAATGTGGGATTACAATGCAATAATTATATTTGTGAAATATGACATAAAAAAATCTGGAAATATTGGACTTTTTCAAAATTTCTTGGATTTGTGGGGTCTCTAAAGTATATGCCCTACTTCATGTCCTTAATGTTTGGAAAATTATTTGGGGAGGGGAAGAGAGGGGAGAAAGCTAACTGTAAGTAAAGAAAATATTTTCTTTTCATAATAGTACTGTATTTGTGGTGTATGATTTTCTTTGCTTGCTATTTTAAGTGTGATAGGGATTGTAAACTGTTTTTTTCTTTTTCTCCCATCTTCTCTCTTTCTTCTTGTACAGTTTTGAGAAATATAGGTAATGCAATGTAAACAAAAAGCCACAACAAAGTTAAAATTAATGTACTTTTTCATTCTTACATGAGGAAATGACTGTATTAAGGACCTTAAAATGATTAGTTTTAAGAGACAGCAACTAAATGAAAAAGAATATTGAATATTATGATGCTTTTTTCTAGCAAATGCATGTATACTTAGTAGCAATTCTGCAGCTGATCTTCATGTTCCCAGGGAAACAATTTGATAAAGAGAAACTGGCTGTGTAGTTCTCATGTCTCCATGGAGGCAATCTGATAAAGAGAAACTGGAGACAGTCTGGTGGAAGGGGATTGGCTGAGGGGAAATAAAAAAAAAGAAAAGCAAAATTGGAAGGACATAATGTTCTCTGAAAGCAATCAGGGTTTCCCAGCTGTGAAGGCTTTAAAGATAAGACAAAACCAATTAGATGAAATAAAGTTTTATTAGTTTTTAATGCAATGGGGATACTGATATAAACAGGTGTTTTTTCTTTTTTTCTTTTTATCCCTTCTTATTTTTCTTTGTTCAGTTTTAAGAAATGTAGGCACTGAATTGTAAAAAAGGGGGAGAGAGGAGACTTGGGGAAAAAGGAAAAGTCTGGTTAAGAGATTATGACAAGAGAAAAATCAGTGTGCTTTTTACCATGCTTGCATATGGAAATTACTGGGTTAAGACTCTAGGGGTTATCCAGTAACAAGTTTATTACAAAGCATGTAAACAAAAAAGAATATTGAATATTATAAGGCTTTTTTCTGGTAAACAAGGTACCCTTAGCAGTTTTGTGTCTGGTTTGCATATCACTAGAAGACAATTTGATAAAGAGAAATGGCTTGGAGAAAGTGTTTACTGAAAGTGTTCAAGTGTTTTCTCATCTGGGAGAGCTATAAAGATAGATAAAATCAAATAGCACTTACTAATAACACAAGCTGTAGCATGCATCTTAGCATAACTAACTTTTACTTTTGGTTAACTCTAGCCTGTTTGTGTTGCTATCAACTTAGAACTTTTGTTTTTATTAGGAAGCAAAAACTTCAGAATTTGAAGATGTACATAGTTTTGTGTGTTATTATTAAGTTAATAGGTTTTGGGGTGTTTTGTGGGGGTTGTTTGTTATGTTTGTAGGTTTTCAAAAAAACAAAAAGTTATGTAACATGTGGCATAGGCTCATATGGATATAACACGAAACAACTGTATAAAAGACCAACCTGCCCAACAGTAGATGTATGTAACATAAAAGTTGCAACTAGACATTTAACAAAAAAACAGTGATAGATAAAAGGTGGTAATAATAACTATTTAAGAAAATGATGCTTTCTGTAATGTCTTTCAATTTGAATGGTCTTACAGATAAATATAAAAAAGAAAGAGTAGTGAGCTATATTAAAAAAATGTAGAGTGCAAATAGCTATGCTACAGGAGACACACTTAGAAAGAAATGAATATGTAAATTTGATAAAGAAAGGTTTCCAGGATGGTTATTCAGAGGAATATCTGGGGCAAAGGAGAAGTACTTATATCAATTGCAAGAGGAGCTCAAATAGTGACAGAAGAGGAAATGAGAAGATAATAATGGAAGATATATAGTACTAAGAAGCTACTGGAAAGGGAGGATTACACTGGCATGCATTTACATTCCACCTAAAACTGCTATAATGGAGCTTTAAAAAATTCTGGGAGAAATAATCAGTTTTCAGCAAGGAATATTACTTATAGGTGGAGACTGGAATTTGGTTTGCAACAGTGAAGATGTGCCTGGAGGGCCTAGAAGGGAAAATATAACAAAGGAGGGTAGATTTTTGAAGAATTTTAGGAAAATGTTTGGCATGGAAGATGTGAATTCAGTACTAGGAGTTTGGAGTGAATTTAAATATTATTCTGCAAGATACAAAAACTGGGATAGGCTAGATAGAATTTATATCTCACAGGAACATGCGCATTTAATTGAAGGTCTTGAAATGCACCAAATAACTATTTCCAATCATGCACCAATAATAAATAAAATAAAAATGCAAGGTAACAAAATAAAAATGAGAGACTGGCGCTTTCCCTCCTATCTGCTGAAAATAGAGGAATTTAAGGAATGGGTTTTGGAATTAATTCAGGAGCTACTAGAGAAGATAAAAATTTCTTCTGAATAGATAGCTAGGGACTGGGATAAAATTAAAGTGGAGTTTAAAACTAGGGTGGACATAAAGGAAAGGGAGATATGGTTAAGAAGTAATAATTATTTAGAGGGACTGACAAATGTTAAAGTATTGCAAAATAGGGGAAATCTCTCAGAACGAGAAAAGGAGCAACTGCAGAATGCTAAACACAAACTAAGGGATTACCTTGATAATATGCATGAGTTTAGAAAGATTGCGATTAAGCAACTGTTTTTTTTATAATAATTCTAAAGCACAAAAATTGTTAGTACAAAGACTCGGGCAACAGAAAGTGGAAATGGCTGTCATCAAGCTTAGGGAGCCTATAACAAGGAAGATAACACAAGATCCTGTAGAAGTATTAGAAATACTTCAAAAATGTTATGAAAGTTTGTATAAAGCAGAGAAATATGGAAATCAAGAAAAGGTACAAATGAAAATGTTTACAGAATAATTAAAAATGCCAAGGTTAGAGGTACATGAGGCTCAGTTGCTAACAGGATGGGAGAGATGAGATAAAAATGGCTATGTATAACCAATCTACAGGAAAGTCTCCGGGTATAGATGTCATTCCTGTGGAAGTTTGGAAGTTAGGAGGGAAAAAACTGATAAAGATCCAGAAGGTTTTGTTTAACAGTATTTCTAGAGGAGGAGACGCACCAGCATCCTGAAAGAAGGCGGTGATAACAGTAATATCTAAATAGGATAATGATCCATCTGATCCAGCTTTATACAGGCTAATTTCAATACTAAACCATGATTATAAAGTGTTTATGTCTATAATGGTTAAAAGAATGGCATTTGCCATGATCCTACATAACCTCACTACACTCTGTTGTATACACGCCAGTAAAATATATTTATATTTTGCTTTTGAAATGCCTGAATTTTAATGAGAACATATAATGCCTTTTTTTCTCACCTGAATCTCTTTTTTTTAAAATTGGTCATTGTACTATCTGGCTTGTTAAACTATCATGTATACTTTATTGTATGTAATTCGAGCTTTTCTCCTCGGGTCTTCACTGAAAGTGGGCTCCTGGCCCAGATGGACCAACCCAGTTAACAAATGTCAATAAATAAAAAAGTGCTACCAAAATTAATAGATATGGATCAGTGTGGTTTTGTGGAGGGGAGGCAAATATTTGACAATATTAACATAACATTAATGATCCAGGTGGAAGCAGAATATACAAAAATACCATTGTTATTGGTGGGTCTTGATGCTGAGAAAGCATTTGACAGAGTAGACTGGGCGTTATGAGCAGGGCAATGGAGGCATTTGCTTTCCTTGATAAAATTATAAGGTTGATTAGGAGTGTATATGAGGGATTGGAGGTGAAAATTAAAGTGGGTGGGGTCCTCTTTGATAACTTCTGCTTGAGTAGATGAACCAGGCAGGGCTGTCTGCTTTCACCTTTGTTGTTTGCATTATATTTAGAACCATTGGCAAAGAAAATAAGGGACTCAGAAATTCAAGGATATAATTGGTATGTTAGTCAGGAAAAGCTGGCTATATTTGCAGATGATATTATTTTATACATGACAAAGCCAGAAAGGGACATTAGAGTGTTGTGGAACATTTTAAAACAGTTTCAAATCTTCTTGCGTTACAAAAGTAATGAAGCTAAAAGAAAGGCAATAGCAGTAAATTATGTACCCAGACATGAATTTGTACAAAATTATCCATCTTTCTGGGGACATGATAAAATGAAGTATTTGAGAGTATGGGTTAGAAATGATTCTGCTGTGGCAGCTAGGGATATGTGGGAGGAGATTAAATGGAAGATAATACAAAAATTGAGAAACAGGAAATTTTGTTTTAAAGATATGGATACTACAAGCAATTAAAATGTTTTTAATCCCTTTAGTCTTATACACAGGTCAGGCATATTTTTATCAATCAGAAGAGAAGCTGTGGATAACAATTAAAAAAGAGATAAAGAATTTTAACTGGGAAGGGAAGAAACAATTGTCAAGTGGGATAAGCTGATTCTTCCAATAGAACAAGCCGGACAAGGATTACCCAATTTGAGGGGGCATTTTGGAGCAACACAGTTAAAGCTGTTATACATAACACAAGCAGAAAACTGTAATCTAAAGTAGAAAGGACTGATGATGATGATATACGCGGAAAGCTCAAGAAATAAGGAGAGCTTGGGATTTTGGATGCAGACTCTTAAGGAGAACAACAAAAATGTATGTATGTATATATATATATATATATATATATATATATATATATATATATATATATATATATATATATATATATATATATATATATATATATATGTGTGTGTGTGTGTGTGTGTGTGTATGTACCCTGTAAAAACTTCATTCCATTAGGTAAATAATAAGCATGTATATATTTAAATGTTTATGTTTATCTTTGTATTGTATAAATATTATCAAATCTTTTGAACCTAATATTATGTAAAAGTGGAGCTTTTTTCTTCCAGGATTTTGTTCTAATATTTATTATAAATATTAGCTATCTTGTGTATTGTGTATGAGCCTGGCGTAAGCAAGGGACTTTTCTCCCCCAACTTTTTCTTGCTTAATTTTGTGGTATGTTAATAGCAATCTTGTGTATTTTTTTAATTTTCAGTACTGAGTTTCCTCCAGACTCCATTTGAAATGGCCTTTTGGCCCAATGTGGATCATCCTGTAAACAAACGAATAATAAATATATATATATATATATATATATATATATATATATATTTACACTTATATGTGCAAAAGTACAAATGCATATACAAAACTTCAGAGATACAACATCCATTTAATAAAAAGTTTAAAGTGATGCAAATATGACCAAACAGTAAATTTCATTAGCCCTTTGTTTCAATACTGGCATAATGGATATGTTGTCATTCAATCCAGGGGGGCATGTTGCATTTAATCTGATTTGCCATTTATATTCTAATTTTTCTACTCTAAGTTTATCATCTCCCCCTCTTTCACTTGGAAACACTCGATCAAGTACAAAAAAAGTAAACTTCTTATAGTTGGGACATGTGGTACATGTGGTACTGTGGGTAAACAGGACAGTATGTGTGTCTTTATTTTTAATTGCCCTGAGATGCTGTATTTTATCTTTGAGTCTCTGTGTAGTTTTTCCCACATAAAATCCTGAGCAGGTGGTGCAAGTGGCCAAGTAGACCAACATATGTGAATTGCAACAACATCTGCCCGGTCATGGTATGGGCCTATTGTATCCAAATACTGTCACATATGGGCCATCGGTGATATATTTGCAGTACTTGCATGCCCAACATGTGTACATAATTGAATGCATACTTTTAGAAATTGGCCTCTCTAAAATGTTTTTAATATTTTTCCCCTACAGAATACAACTGTTGGTGTCTGTCCAAATCTTTCCTTCATGCTGGTGTCAAAACTTGTATCCCATATCCTCCTAATAATTTCTAGAATAGTGGATGTTTGATGGTTGTATCGCAATATAAAGGCATCTGATTTGTGAGGTTTGACCTTTTTCTGTGGACATTAATTTTCTCAGTCCACAAGCGGCCAGCACCAAAGAGTAATCAACACAGTATCGCAAAGTAGTTAGAATATTTTATTTAAATGAATAAGTCACAGGCCAGTTCCGGTAAGCCTTCCTCAATGGGATATGTAACAAATAATTCCATGCATCCATAACCTATTAAATAATACATCCCTCCAATAGGAAGTCAGCTTCACATGTTAAGTCATTTCCTATAACATTGATTAATATTCCTGAAAAATGAACAAATAAATGTCACCATTATATGTATTGTGAATCACAATTCATTAGTTTTATAGGTGATTGTTTAGCCCCAGTGAAAAGAGACCTCCCCCCAATTTTATAATCCAATATTTCTCCTTTTTGTTTAAAATAGAGTGATAGCCCCGTTTATTACTTATATTGCCAAGGATCCTGTCTATAATCATAAAGTAGAACTGGGCAGTACTGTGAACCATACAATGTCTATATAGTGCATTTGTCGACCTTTTATTGCATATATCACTCCTATGTTGAAGCATGCTGTCTGATGTCAGACACCTCCCCATACCCTTTGCCCATATAACCTCTGTATGACCACTATGGTGCATGTGATACCTGCACAGTAATGTGTTGTGGCAATCTCACTAGTGATGAGTTGTATTCCTAGCCCTGCCTTGTGTGTCAATGCGTGTGCGTCCCTGTGAGCATGTGGCTGTGTTGATGCTGGCACCTGTTCATGCATACATGCACATGTACTATACCTACCACATAGCTTCCATATCCCTGTTTCAGATGACACTCACCATCACATATGCATTCTGAGGGCTACTCAACTTGTAACCTATGTGGCGCATCCAATAACTGCATAGAAATGTGATAGCACTACATAGTTGTCAGGGGTTTGATACCCTGTGCTGGTAGGTGTGTGACACAAACATGCTTAAGTTTTACTCTCCCACCCCTTCCTGACTTGTCTTTGCCTCTGTCTGCCTCTCTCACTCCCTCTCTGGTGGATGTGGAGACCTACACCTGCTTTGCTTAGGCAGCAGCATGTGTATTTTAAGTGATGCTCATGATCAGCTGATGGCCACTACACAAATTGCAGCCCTCCTCTAGTTGATTGCATGTGGAACAGCTGTGGTAACATTCCCATAGTCAATTGCATGGAAACACACTCCAATATCTAGGAACATCATGTTGATGTTAGGCCTTTTCATTCACTGTGAGCAGGAACTCGATCTGTTGTTTGTCAAACAGCATATCAGATGGATTGGGGATTTACCTCTAACAACATACCCTGTGGAAACAGGGAAACAAACAGGAGGGGGATGTGCCTGACCTGACTACAGACTATAAGTGTTGCTATACTGCATTTGGAGTAATGTTGGTTTAACAGGGTGGTGGAGATATGGCTGTCCTACATGTTTTAATACCTGCCATGTCAGTGCTATGTTTATGAGGAATCCACATTTGTATGGTCATCTACAGATTGGGCAGTGTGTGGTGCTTTTGGTTTCATATCTTACCCATAGAGCATCTATCTGTGAACTGCAGAAGGTAGTGTGAGGATTGCAGTCTTTAGATGGTGAAATCCATGACAGTTACTGACTTCATATCCCTCACAGGACATATGTTATAACAAACCCTGTTACAACAGTAAATGTATGAGGTTATCACAGCAATATGTCAATATTGGACCTGTGTATGAGCTTCCAGCCACAACTCTGTCAACCTTTGTACATATGTCATGCTTTAAGAGGTGCATATGTGCTGTACATCATAATTAGTGACATCATATCTGATAACAAGCTAGTATGATATCAGACTGCTACACATTTTATGTACAGTAGGGGTTATATTTGATGACATAACCTGGACATTCTGTGGTTGTGTGTACAGTACTGAGGTCTGTGTACTTATGGTGAATGTCGACAGTGTGTGCATTGTTAATATGTACTTTGGCCTGTGTACAGACTGTGGTAGATGTCATTGTTCTTGGTACCATCCTATCTGATGTTACATGCTGCTCCACTGTATGTTACTGTATCGGGTTACATGTTTGTAGGGCCATACACACACATGTCCCATACCACAGACAGGCATTGGACCACACTGTGTAGTGGCCCAGTATATGTAGGGTTAGTTTGTGAGTGTCACATATGAGGATGGTGTTGAACAGATAGTCCATATACTGTAATATTATGCTAGCTTACTATATGTGGCTGTGTTCACATTGGTTGTGGTTATGCGCTTTCACACAGGTGCATCTTACCCTGTGCTGTGACATGCCTGTAGAGCCTGCTATATATGCAGGTACATGTGCATTCCCCCATAGGAAATGTAGGCCAGAGTTGAGTCAGTCTGCCTGTAGCCTGCACAGTGCTTTGCTACATGCCTAGCAGCTTAGTGTACTTACCCAGTGAGATGTCATGTCCAGATACTTGCCAGAAGTACTGCTGCCGGGCTTCCCTTTACAGTCATGAATGTCAGACAGAGCAGTGGGATGCTGTACAGATGTATGTCAATATCTAGTGGCTAGTATGTGGCCATGGCACCTCTGTACCAGCGGTTATTATGTGTCAGGACAGACAGGGGTGTGTGAATGCATAACCTATAGAGGCAAATGTATACCAGTCATTACGTGTTATACCCATCTACATGGCTGTTAACATCCACATTGTCAGGCTTGGTCCACATGTTTTGTACTAAGGGGTTCTGTGTATATCTCTGGACTGTCCAGAGTGTGTCAGAATGTCCACATATATTGGCCAATATCTCTGCTGTAGACCACAGGAGCATTATGTGGTACTGTACTATGATGTCCTTAGGATGTCTGTCAGTAGCCAATGGTGCATATGTGAAAAGCAGATGTGACCTCCCACACACACCATGTCTGTGAAGATAATCTATATTACAGTAGCAATAGTCTACTGATATACCTGCTATACATACCTGACATCCCCTTGCACTACGAAGTTGGGACTATAGGGGCTGAGGTAGGGCTACACTCCATGTTCAGGACATATGGTGAAAATATATGTATATATAATTATTCAGATATCTATATATAGATATATACACATATACATATTGACATATATAGATGGGTATGTATATGTACATAGATATACATATACACACCCAGATATATACATATACAGAGCAATATATGTCTACACATATACAGATAGTGATACAAATGTACATATACGTATGGATATCTACATATGTATATTGACAGTAGTAGATATATCAGAATAGATATGCATGCACATATAGTTATAGATATCTACATATATACCAACATAACTAGGCATATCTGTACACATAGGATGTGCATACATATATAGCTATATAGACATATATCTATATATATACATATACGTATATCTATATATACACATATCTATATATACGGTACCACTTTGAATCATCGAAAGCTTGAAACATCGAAATTCTTATCATCGAGACCAGAATGTCAAGTTTGAAACCATCAAAGATTCAAAGGGAACGTAAAAAAAAGAAAAAAAAAACCTCTAAAAACTAT
Source organism: Protopterus annectens (assembly GCF_019279795.1). NCBI lineage: Eukaryota > Metazoa > Chordata > Ceratodontiformes > Protopteridae > Protopterus > Protopterus annectens. The sequence continues at coordinate 584,082,786 of NC_056746.1, forward strand.
ATTATGCCAGGGGCTTCACCCCACTGCACCCCACCCCAACTTTAATATACCAAAATGACACTACAGTGGGGTAAAAGGAAATCTCCATTTTAGCACTATATGCAGAAGCGCTAAACGGGAGATTTCCCATACCCTGTCTGCAGTGTCATCACAGAGATGGCACATTCACAGATACAGTGTGCAGGACACCTTGCTGCCCTGCAGAAACACTAGCTGTTTCCCTTTTTTACCTACCCTTTTCTTCCCCTTGACCACATTGATGTTCTAAACACTCAGTGATATGGTCTCAACCATATGAATTTTGAAAGTTTAGAATTTCGTTGTTTTCAAGTGGAACCATATATACATATATGTGTGTGTGTGTGTATATATATATATATATATATATATATATATATATATATATATATATATATATATATATATATATATATATATATATATACACATACATACATATGTATATATGTGTACATATGATGAGATGTACACATGGCCATATATATGCAGCACCATACAGATGTGTATACAGACATATGTATGAATATACATGTGTATGTACATGTAGACATATATAGCCCTATTATATGTATATGACCATATTCCTGTCATGAGTAAATGTCACGGTTGTGCATACCCTCCCACATGTATCTCACCATATGTATCTGCTATGTGCACATTATGATAAAACCATATATGTTATGCAGCAGTCATATCAATAGCAAGGACTACACCATTTAGGAACTACAGGCAAATGTTCAATAGTACTCAGTATGTGTATTGACAGCTATATTGGTGAAACAACAGCAGTCTTTACAGTGGTCATGGTGTAGTGGTTAAGTGTTATGACTTCAGTGTAAAGGGTCCTGGGTTCAAGACCTGCAAGGGCTGCTTGTTTTGTTGCTGGGCAGAACAAGGGCTGTTGGATACAGAGTGGTTAAGGCATTTTTGAGCAGCTTTAAGTGTGGTTGCATGGGTTTGCATGAAGCTAAGCAGTGCTAAGCTATGGATAAATGTATGGGCACTTACACAGTGTAGGCAGTGCTTACCAGTGTGCAAATCAGCCTAGCTGTTATATTGCAGCAATGTTGATACAAGTATAGCTTAGCCCTGGTAACCAGGACACACAACCCAGTCTGATAACCTGTAATAAGTGTATGTAATGCCATGTACAATACATGCACCTATATGCTGTCATTATGGTAGCAAGGGGTGTGAGTGCCATGTGTGGGACACAGACATAAATGAGGCCTGTACAACACTGTATCTGTGTGAATGTGTTACATACAGGTGTAGTAGCCCAAGGTATGTGCTGTCACACTGGCATGTAGTGTATCATGGCAGTATTACTGTTAACAGTGCTAACCTAGGCAAGAGCAGAGTGCTTAATGTAGTACTGACAACAGCCACACCTGCGAGCATGGCTGGACACCAGGGCCTCCATGTTGTATACCTGGTGTGTGAGCTGTGTCACAGTATATACCCCTTACTGGGTAATGATCCATCATGTGGAATGTAACTATAGATTACTGTTTGTACAGCACATGTTAGTGAGGGCATCTGACATGTAGTTATGGCATACATATTGTTGTCAGATGTCTATCAACACACTCATGCTACTGCATAGCTACTTGCCAAGCTGATGACTGTCAGTCCCTATACAGATGTGCAGATGGCAGGTATCCAGCTGGGATATGTACAGGCAACCTAAGCTTGATTGACACTGACATGTCTGCCCAGCTGTGTAAGAAGTGGCACATATGGGAGATGTCACCCTGTACGCACCACATGCCACAGGTACTTCCACTACACTAACACAGTCAATAGAACCTGCTTGGGTACAGGTCTCCATCACAGACACTAACCATGTGTTGTAATGCATGTTGCATACATGTCACCTTGACCACCTCAGTGGCCATGTGCATGAGACACCTGGAGGATTGGCTGTTGCATGTCATTCTCACCCTGAAAGTCACAACAGTAGTGCCTGTCGGTTGATTGACTGCTGCCATTTGGAAGGTGGCAGGATAACACTGTATACACAACCCCTACACAACCCATCTCCTCTTGGACAATAGCTAGGTACACAGCTATGACCACCTGCAGGGATGTACCCCTGTACTGACACATGTTTACATGTGCATGACTGAGTATAGCAGTGTCTGTGTGTTAGCACACCTGTACATGGGAATTCCATGAGGGCTTTCACAACCAACGCAACACCCATTGCCATAGTCAGTTGTGGCTGCTGCTGTATGGGACATTACATGTACCCTGTTAATCTCCCCCCATACCGGCTACATGAGCCTTACAGTACCAGCACAACAGTGTTTTACAAATGGGGTGATAGGCATGGGATACCCATTGTGTTCTGGCATGTATGTGTAGTTGTGTATGTCAGTATATCTGTAGGGTACAGCATTCCAAGGCCACATACACCTATTACAATACCCATTGCCACACAGTAGTACAGATAGTGTTGTTGCTGCCCATAGGTGAGGCATGACAATGCAACACCCTACTACATGTTTGGCATGTGCATGAGATGCATATCCCTGTAGTACCAATGTTGGGGTATACTATGGGTTGTATCGCAGTTGTGGCCAATGTGTGATGGTGGGTATGGCAGAGTGTCATCATGGGTTTCAGGGAGTACAATATCCAGTGGGGGATGTGGGTGCTGTGTACACTGTTATTACACCAAGGTGCACCCGGTATATGTCCCATGTACCATGTTATGGTTACCACTGTCACCATCAATCATGCAGGTAACTGTTACCACAATCCAAGCCAGTTATGCATGTGATGTGTGCAGACTACCTGTAACACACTGGAGACACAGTCAATTTAGTTAGCAGCAATAGGCCCCGGTATCTCAGATGTGTGTCTGGCTGTTATGTGTCTGTAAATGTGTATATGACATTATGTCACACTATGTATTGTCCAAATACACCCATTACATCCCCCATTAGCATACTGTACATGTCAGGGGTTGTTCTGCATGTACCATGTAACCTGAGACACACCTCACCCTAAACGCTGTGCGGTGTGTGCAATGTAAGCTACAGACTTCAGTATCATGACATAGCTAGATAGGGGTCTATTCCCAGTGTTGCTAAGTAACAGTGTGCATGTATGTGGATGGGTCTACATCAGGTTGTAGGGTATACACGCCGCAGTGGGCCACCTGTCCATGTGGCACAGGCAATAACTGATTTAGTAGCCTGTGAAATGTGTTCAACTGTACCCCAGATATGTCACAGCCATGGTGTCACCACAGTGACATACCCCATTGTGGAATATGACTGCAGACCATCCTCATGCTAAGACATGTACACCTACAACACAAATGGATAACATTATAGGGACTGCAATCAACCAGTGTTACTAACAGCTATAATGCATCATTGCTGTATGGCTGCACTACCCACCAAATATGTCTTACACTCTACTCCCTACAACATGGTACACTGCAGTACTGTGGTACACTGTGGTACAGTCACCGTGTGCATCAGAACCATGTCAGCCTGTCCTGGCATTGATGGTATGGATGACAGGGATGTGGCACAGATATCATCATATGCACAGGGCATCCTAGTGCTGACACATGTACACTTCCAACACAAATGGATAACATTATAGAGAGCAGAACCAACCAGTGTTACTAACAGCTATAAGGCATCACTGCTGGATGGCTACACTACCTGCCAAATATGCCTTACACTCTACTCCCTACAACATGTTGCACTGCAGTACTGTGGTACACTGTTGTACAGTCACTGTGTGCATTAGAACCATATCAGCCTGTCCCTGCATTGATGGTATGAATGACAGAGATGTGGCACAGGTATCATCATATGCACAGGGCATCCTACTGATGACATGTACACCTATAACACAAATGGATAAATTGTACAGACCACAACCAACCAGTGTTACTAACAGCTATAAGGCATCATTGCTGGATGGCTACACTACCTGCTAAAAATTTCTTACACTCTACTCCCTACAACATGTTACACTGCAGTACTGTGGTACACTATTGTACAGTCATGGTGTGCATCAGAACCATATCAGCCTGTCCCTGCATTGATGGTATGGATGACAGGGATGTGACACAGGTATAATCATATGCACAGGGTGTGATGTTGGTTTGCCAGAGGCCGAGGGTGGGCCATACATTTGACACAGTGTGTGTGGGTGAGGGGTATACTGTTGGAAGCTGGGTGAGATGATGTGGTGTGTGTATGTATGGGGTTGCCCTAGGTGTTTTTGCATAGTGTGTGGGTATGCATGCATGCACACAGCTCTGCCATGTGGCTGCCCTACACAGGTGTTTATGGACAGCTGCAGACCATACCTGGCAAGGTGTGCAGTTCACTGCCTCCAGCCATGGACACTTGGATTGTGCCTGCCAGGGGTTCCATGGGCACATCCAGGTACAGGCCTTGATGTGCTACTCTCACCTGCTGATGAAATTTTTCCGCTGGTACTAGGTCCCTCCTGGGACTGGCCAGGACTACATGCACATGGCCTGCTGTGGTGTGGTGTGGACAGCACCCCCCACACTGCCAGGGCTGCTACTGCCACTACAGGAGTCCCTTAGTGTCCTAGCATGTTCATGTTGACTACCAATTGTTGGCATTGCTGGCCTACGTCCATGCAGTCGCCGCTACATTCCAACCACACATTCAAGCACGGACAGACCACAGTCGATGAGGGTCATCATGAGGGTCATCATCTCACCAGACTGTCTATCCATGAACTCAGTTAATCCGTGGATGGCACCAGCCAGTTCATGGGCATTGTCATTTGAAGATGTGAGAGTAGCCCTCTGCTGTCTGTGGTAATGTTCTATACATGCCTGCACTGCCATGACAGCCTGAAACGTACTTCTGCTGGTACCAGCTATGTCGCCTCTGCCAGGGGTATGATGTCCAGCGGCCCTACCATGAGCACCATGGGACATCTGCCTAATTGGTGGCCTTCTGGACATCCAGCTATGCCCTCTGTGACCAGACACAGTAGGCATGGTTACCACACTTTCCTGTGCACTGCCACCGAATGCCAGCTGTCCCTCCGCTATGGCCACTGGTGATGGGGTGTGTATAGACACTGAAACTGTCTGCAGGAGTGGGTTGGCTAAAAAGGGGATGTCAAATGTTGGCACAGTGTTGGCCCCTGACAATCCCACCTGTGCCTCAACATTAATATCATCATCTTCGGTGTCTGTATGCACACCAACATCAGATTGCATGCAGGAGGGACCCTAACCCACCTCGCCACCTGTGGGGGAGTACAATAAATGCACTTTAAAACCTGTACATCATTGCCTAATGTACACACACACACACACACACACACACACACACACACACACACACACACACACACACACACACACACATCTCCATAATACTTAACTGTCCATGGCTTTACAGGCAGTCCCAAGTATATTTCCATGTGTTACACCATCCTGCATCACACTTGTTAACATACACACATTGATACCACTCATTAACATCTCAGTCCTCTAAATGCCCACACAAGTGGCCACAACACAAGGCCTGTTACTACTTTACCTGCCTAACATGTGTGTAGTGGTTTTACATGGCCTTACTGCTGTCATTCAGTATGCACCCTCTGTATCTCCAGACATGATGTGCATGGCCCCTATATGTGTGAGCTAGTATGTTGTATCCATAATATCTCACACTGGTGTGTCATGTGTCTGTAATGCTCAGTACATGCCAGATATGCTGCTCCTTCAGCCTATCATGTGACAACTGTAATATTTGGATACACTCCCTGGTGTTGACTAGTACTTCCCAATGCATCTGTAGAGCTGCATACATGGGTTGTAGGTGACCTCTCTGCTGACTGTGATATTAAGGGTGTACCTGTTGTCTACCTTCCCTTTGGATGCCTGTTCCATGCTACAGACCATATTATACTATTTGCTGTCCTGTAATTACACACATGACAGGTATTCCTGGTTTGTAATGTGGCAGTCCATGTCCATGTACTGCATGGTCCCAAAGGGAGGTACAGCCATATGAACACCCCACAATCACACATGGGCATACATGGCCACCCACACAAACACACACATGCACACATTCATCCTACATGCATCTACCTCCCTCCACTTCACCAGAGTGACTCTGCAGGCAAACTAACTAACCATCAGGATGCACACACACACACACACACATACAGGTGAGGCTGCACAATGATAGTACACACAGTCCTCATTACCCATCTGCCAAAATGCAGAACATATGGTACAGAACAGCATTCAGTTCAGCTATAGTCAATCCATGATAGCAGCAGTATACATGTGTGAGATGCATGTGCTGTGTCACTAGGTGATGCCCCTTCCTCTGAATACCACTGCACCTATGTACACAGTATTGCTGTGCACTTGTTCTGCACCCTGCCATATACTGTGCACCACAACTCACAGGTGTAGAACCCATTGCAGAACGTGCAGTACTGTGTCAGTTATGTCATATCTACGTCTCACAGCCCCTATGTTTTTCAGCAACACATACCTGGGATGATATGTGGACAGTTGTTATTGGTGAATGCTCGATGCCTGATTTACAGCTGTCAACATCAACAGACCATGTATGACCACTCCAATACTCTTACACTGACAACCATCAGAGCATACCATGGCTATGGGGGGTGCACACACCTTTATTGCTTTGACACACACATCCTTGATCTGCCATGGGACCACATCACCGCATATCTTAGCAGTACACGAGCCCGATATGTGACATATGTCCTGTACTTTCACATGCAGTGTCTACAGATTGTGTTAGGTGTGCGGCTGCTGACCACAACGCATGCACACAGTGTGGACATAAGTGTGCACACCCTTATCATGACAGTTTATCGCACCTTTTGTTGTGTGTACTACAGCAGTCACTGCTCCTGGCAGGGGTATTCCAGCATGGGCCATCTGCATTTGGCAGTGTATGTTCAGTCTGCACTACACATGTCCCCCTATTCTGCATGATTGCAAGGTCTACTCAAGTGCACATCCCATGGTGTTCAAACACTGCCGTCACTATTGCTGTGTGGGTAGGGTTACGGCTACCTCAGGTCCTGAACCTGACTATGTGCAGATAGAGCCATTCCTAGCATCCTTAGGATATCTGATGCAGTTCACTGGTGTGTCATGCTGAAATCCCCCCTCCATCAGCCTTTATGCAGATGCATGACAAGTAAGCTCTACACATGTGTGGCACTTTGCAGTGTCCCATACACTGAACACCACATGGTGCAACCTAGACCCAGCTGATAATGTGGACTACTGTAATGCTTTATGGCACAGTGTATCTCTGCAGCAGTTGCCATTGTCCTACAGGTATATACGCTGGTGTTGTTCCGAACATGTCCCTACTGTAGGCCATGTCTACCACCAGTATGTTATTCCCTGTGAACACATTCTGCAATGACAGGATGTTAGTTATCATGCAGGTGTCTGACATACCCTTCCGATACCCCATCATGGTCACCCCTGTGAGACCGTGCATTTCACACCAACAATACATGCACATGTACAGCATGCATTCAAGGTAGATGTGTTAGATGTGTGCATGGAATATACCATCACCATTATATGCCTGGTGTGTAGGCAAGCATCCACATAAAACATACTCACTAGGTACAGGCTGCTGCCTTGGTGGTATCATGGAGGGACCTACATAAGAGGGTGAGAGATGCAATGTCAGTGGCCACACCTGTGGCAGCGCTACAGGGTGGGTGCAGTATTACAATACATCAATGGTACATTCCCATGATTCTACTAAATCTGGACATCTGTTTATCACTACAATGCAGCAACACAATATATCTATGAGATGTCAGATATGCACTATCTATCTGTACCAGTGTTGATGTATACACAACAGTGGTCTACTGATGTGCCCTCTGTCCTTACCTGCATGCTTCTCTGCCAGTGTGTGGGTGACACCCACCTCCACAAAGGAGTCCAGTGGTTGACAGCTATCCGGACAGGCAGGTGCCAATAGGCTGCCAAGAGGCTGGCTAGGAGCTCCTCCACACATGTCAGGGGGGATGGATGGCATGGCCCCCTGTGTGGCAAGGTGATCCCCCGGACTGCAGCAGCATGCTGACAGGAATTGAGAAGCAGGTCAGTATAATAATGCTGGACCTGCTCATAACTGCAGTTGTGCAGTCCAACATCATTGATAAGGAAGGATCTATTGTAGGTATGGACAGGGTGAGGTATCAGGATACTATGATAATTATGCTGAGTGATGATAGATTTTACCTTAATATTTCTATGGGAGATATAGAGAATAAGGTCTTACGTATTTATGATACGTTAGATGACTTACATAGAAGCAAGATAATTAGTTTAGAGTTGTTTCACTTCTTTTTTGTAGAAAATCCTTTAATTCCTGTTATCCAAGTCTTACCCAAGATCCACAAGGACCCTGCTTCTCCCCCCATGAGACCAATTGTAGCAGGCAGTGGGTGGATTACTGAACCCATGTCTTCATATATAGAAAAGTTTTTGAGACCAGTGGTATAGAAATTCCCCCAAATCTTGAAGGACACTAAACAGTTTCTACTCATGTTATATAATAGAATGGTTACATTTTCTGATGATTTTGTTTATAAGCCTGTTACTTTGTATGTACAATCCTTGTTTACTGTCATACCCAATGGGGAAGGCATAGAGAGCATACATAGATGTTGCATGGAGGAGACAGATTATACAGTAGTACAGATAGATCTAATGTGTGCCTTGTTGGAGATTATCCTTGAGAATAACATGTTTTTGTTTAATGATGTTCCCTATATTCAAAAGGATGGCATGGCTATGGGCACTTTGTGTGCCAATAGCTATGCCAACCTGTTTATGGCAGTCTGGGAGAAGGAGAAATTGTTTCAGTTAGACAGTTTCAAAAATCATGTTATATTTTACACCCACTTTATAGATGATCTCTTCCTGTTATGGGCAGGAACTGATCTGGCACTACGAAGCTTTTTGGATGAAGTGAATTCACTTACAAGTTTTTTAAAGTTTACCATGGAGGAATCAGATAGATGGATATCTTATTTAGATGTGTTTGTGGAACTTCTACCTAGTGGATTACTTAACACAGGTGTATTTAGGAAATCTTGCTACAAAAATACACTTTTACATAGGGATAGTAAGCACCCCAGGTATGTTTTCAGGAATATTGTTAGAGGGTAGGCAATACGTGCCTCTAGATTGAACTCTACAGATGATGGTTTCATAAAGGAACTGGCTGGTTTACAAAATAGGCTGGTTGAAAGGTCCTATAGTTTAAATTAAGTTGTAGCAGGCTTTGAAGGTATTCATTTGTTAAGAAGGGATGTAGCTGCCCCTTATTTTGCTGATAGTGGTGGTACTGTTAACTTAATAGAGCCCAAGGTAGATAGTAAGAGGCAATATGATTCTGTGGCGAGGTTGTCGCTTAATTATACACAGGACATTAGTGAAGTTAGTGAAGTTTTTATCAAGAACTGGGGGATTCTTATGGTAGACCCACACGTGAGAGAGATTGTAGGTGATAGACCCTTTTTCCAGTTCAGGAATAGGAAGAACCTACAAAGGCTGTTATGTTATCCGAGGGCTACTCATATGGATATTAGAGGCACTTCCTCTTTGGGTTCTACACCTTGCAATAGTTGTAACTATTGTGGTTATTTAAATAGTGACCTTGTATTTGTGCATCCAGTCACAGGGAGGAGATTTAGGTTTGATTCCGTAGCTACCTGCACAACAGAACATGTTGTTTACCTTGCCCGTTGTATAGCATGCCCTGCGTTTTACGTAGGAAAAACAGACATATTAGGCCAGTTAAGAATGCCCTTTCTAAACATGTCTTAGACACTGATTCACAACATTCCTTTAGGTTTCAAGTATTGCAAGTCAACACTGTCAGCTTAAGGGGGGGACACAAGGAACTACACTGAAAATACAGAGGTTAAGTGGATTATTAGGTTACGGACGGAGCAGAAGCCTGGTTAAATGATAAAATATCAGTTAAACCAGTATTAAAAAGCAGGAAGTTAGTAGCGAAATTTTAAATGTTTTCATTGTAGATTTTTATATTTATTTTATAGACACGTGTTGACTGTTTCTTGTCTATTTTAAGTGATTCTAATAGAGAAACAGACAGAAGTGAATGATTTTTAATGCAATATGTGATGTGTCTTATTAATGGATAAGTAATTTTATATTTTTGAACATATATTTTGAATAGATTCTAAATATGTTTTTTTATTGTTTTCCTGTTGACAGATATGCTATGTTACAGGTTGTTCCCTGTATACTGAGATGTACTAATGTTTTAAGAAGAATTAGCCAACAGGATATGATGTCATAATTGTAGTGATTAATGTGAATATAAATTAGTTCTGTACAGTGAGTGCTTGTCTGGCTTGAAGAAACCCACATGGGTGAAAGCGCTTGCCATTGCTTGCAGTAAACCATTGGATTTTAGTTTGTACGTGGACTTGTTTTTGGCTTCCAGCTTTTTTGAGTTTGAACATTGAAATATTGTGTTTTATGCAGATACAATTGAACAGTCCTGGTCTGCTCCTCAGCATTTTGATTGGGTGTTTAATTTTTTTACTTTTGCGAGAGGAACGCTTGCTTCTTGGTCATTATCTTTGTTTGTTTGTATTACTTTGGGATAGCTTGCAGAAGGACATCACTTCTTGTCATCTGACTTCTAGCTCCCAGGTGAAACCCCTCTTGCTGAAACTGGCATTACTTAGCACCTACCTGTAAAAATATAGAGACAAGGACTTGCTCAGATCTTTGGCAGATGCTAGAAGTCATAAAAAAATTGCTTTCCTTCATGCTTTCAAGACTAGTAATTAGTTCACTCCGAAGACGAAACAGAAAGCTTCCAGTACAGACTGCATTGAAAACTGAAAGATACCATCTTTTATGATGTAGGGTATAAAGTAATTTAATTTCAAACATTTTTCTAAAGTTACCAAACAACGATGTTGTGTGAGAAGTATGATATCTGAGATAGGGAATGAGCTTTTTGATATGTTTAATGGTAAGGTGATTGGGAAAGAGTTGTTTGATTATCTTACAATTTCTAATCCGCTTATTCCTGTTATACAAGGCTTCCCAAAGATACATAAGGATGTCAGTGACCCACCCATGAGACCAGTGGTATCTGGACAGGGTTGGGTCACTGAACATATATCTGTATATATAGAGAAACATCTACGCCCTATATTGAACATGAACTCGACTATACTGAGGGATTCAAAACAATTTTTACTTGAACTATATGATTGCATGAAAGATGGGATGAACACTGATACATTGATACTGGTGACATTTGATATTCAATCACTGTTCACAGTGTTACCCAATGATTTGGGTATTAAATATGTTAGACAGTATCTATTAGATAATAGTACATTTGCACCAAGCCAGATAGAACTTTTGACACATTTGTTAAACATTGTACTTGAGAACAATGTTTTCATGTTTGACAAGACAATATACAAACAGCAAGCTGGGGTAGCCATGGGTACGCCATGTGCAAACAGCTATGCCAATATGTTTTTGGCATTTTGGGAGAATACAGTATTGTTTAAGACCAATGAATTCAAGCGTTTTAGTATATTTTATAAACGGTTTGTAGATGATGTGTTTATGTTATGGCGAGGTGATATTGATTCGTTATATCATTTCCATAGTATGATTAATGGTTTGACCAATTATTTAGTGTTTACCATGTGTTATTCAACACACAGAATAGAGTTTCTAGACTTGTTCATTGAAAAGATGGACAATGGCCTATTGAATACAGGGGTGTTTCGTAAACCATGCCATCGTAATACCATGCTTTTGAGAACAAGCATGCATCCCAATCATATATTTGCTAATATAATCAGAGGACAAGGCATGCGTGTTTCACGGCTTAGTGCCACTGAGGCAGGTTTTGAAGGAGGCATAATTGATTTAGAAGAGAGACTGAAGGAGAGGGGTTATAGTGACAGAGAGATTTTGAGACAATTTGAGGACATGCATGAGCTCAGGCAGAACAGAGCAGCACCATACTATGGACCCAGATCTATTTTAGACAATGATACACCAACTGCTAATAATGTTGTTAGGATTTCACTACCTTATACTAGTGATAATAGAATACTTAAGGACATATTTTGTAAACATTGGTCCATACTATGCACTGATGATGGAATCAGGCAGGTGGTAGGAAATGAACCCAAGTTCTTGTATAGGAATAAATTGAATTTGAAAAGACTTTTATGTTATTCCAAGAAGGATGAGGAAGGTTCTAGGTTATGTTATACGAAGGCCTGTGGACAATGCAATCAGTGTGTGTACATTGATAGTGATACACTGTTTATACACCCTGATTCAAACATACAATTTAAAACACAAGTAAATGCCACATGCTCTAGCATGAATATTGTGTATCTGGCAGTCTGCCAGATATGCAATGCATTTTATGTGGGTAAGACCAATCGGCAGTTGAAGGATAGAATACGTGAACACACGTACCACATGAGGAAAGGTAATACGAAGAATGCTTTGGGCAAACATGTAGTAGAATCAGGCAACACACACACTTTCCTGTTTAGGGCATTAGAGACAATTGAACCTTGTATTAGAGGTGGAGATATAAGAAACCACACAGAAGATAGGGAAAGCAAATGGATCACAAGATTGAGGGCGGACAGGGGGTCTGGCTTAAATGAGAGGGCTTCAATAAAACCAGCCCTTAAAAAAAGAAGGAATATTAATATCAGACACAGATAATTTAGGGTGCCATGTGTTTTTACATATTTCTGTATATACTCTTTGTGTGTTCATTGCTTACGTGTCTTCATATATTTTTTGTGTGTTGTTTATGCATCTTTTGATACTTGTCAAATATATTTTAGAAGTTTTTGAATGAATTACAATATTGATATCTCAATTACACATTTTCATGTGTTATGGTTCTACTGATATTTCATTTTATAGATATTTTTAAGAAGAGATACACTTTTTTAAAAAGTATACAGATGTACATGGATATATTCTATGTTTCTGTTATTTATGTTCATCTTGTGTTTTGATTGAGCATTTTTACAGTATCTGTACAGCAATTTTTATAGAAATTAGATGACTTGGTTACAGTTTTTAAGTATGTATGAATTTTATGATGAGATACACATTTTTTACTTGTTAATCAACAGTTAATTGGTTTTGCTGTTTATATATATATGAGCACTATGGGTAGCAGCAATTCGATCTGAAGAAACTCATTTAGTGAGTGAAAGCGCTCATCAGCTGCAGCATTGTTTGGTTATCATTGTTTGGTTATCGTGGATTAAAGCTTTTTGTCTGAAGAGAAACTCTGGTTTATTGATCTGCTGTGCTCTCACACAACATCGTTGTTTGGTACATTTTATTTCTGCTTAATAGAGTGTGTGTGAGCAATCTATCCAGCCAAGGTACATTTTGTTGTTTGAAATTTTTCTAAAGTTGTCTGGACTGAAGTTAACCCCTCAGCTTCCTTTGGTAACATACACACTTAAACAGTTGCAATAGTGCATGTACATTTCTGTACTCTTCCAGTAGTCACACTGTGGATGCATTTCAAACACAGACACTTTATAAAATACTTTTCCAATACACGTCTGTACAATCTACGTTGATATACACATGACATACAGTTTTAATGGAGTTGTAACACAAACATCTTATATAAATCATGTTGATATTTGAAAATGACATATCATTATTTACAAAATTCCAGCTTGCTGGGATGGAAACATCTCCTTTCGTCACACTATTAACCAGTAGTTCCAATCTTGGATGGGTTGAATTCAGCTCTCTACTCCTGCCAGAGTGCAAAGGAACCCTTCCAATGTAAAACATCCTGGCTTTGCTCTCAAGTACAATAACAAATGTTTTACTACAGAAGTAAGAATTCCTGCAATATCAGGAATCCTTGGAAATAAGTTCACTAACTCTGAGAAATGTTCACAACACACAAAAACTTTATGCAACATAAAAATATTTTGGCAGACTCACTCAGAATAGCTTTTGCAATATCAGAGGAGGTTAGCAAATATCAGAGTATTGTTAAAACAACCTATGAGCAGTACAATAACAGACAGATGGAGTATCTTTAACAAGTGCAGGCTGAAAACAGTAATACATTCAACCAAATAAATAAATACAGCACAGAAGTGTTAAATATCACTGAAACAGTTACAGTAAAAACAATATATATATATATATATATATATATATATATATATATATATATATATACTTATATCAGCTTTATAAGCCAGATGATTTTCAAAGCAGTCCAAGTTTTGCAGTCATGGGTGTCCAAGCTAGGCACATGGAAGCTCTGAATACATTAGCACAATCACACAAATATGGAATTATTTTATATGAGCAGGATGAAAGACTTTTACAAAGTTAAACCCTCTGGCTAATAATCAGATAAAAACACAAACTACTGACCAGTAGATGCCACCTTGGATGGGTTGAAGTTAGTGCACTGTTCCCCCCAGAGTGAAAAAGAACCCTTCCAATGTAAAACAAACTGGCTTTGAGCTCAAGTGCAGTAACAAATGCTTTATAACAGAAGTAAGAATTTCTTCAATATGAGGAATCCATGGAAATAAGTTAATTAACCCTGAGATATATTCACAATACACAAACACCTTGCAAAACATAGCAATATTTTCACAGACTAACTCAGAACTGCTTTTGCAGTACTAGAGGAGGTTAGGAAATATCCAAATATTGTCAAAACAACCCAAGAGCAGTACAGTAACAAACAAGTGGGAGTTGCTTTAACAAATGCTGGCTTAAAAATAGTGATCAATTCAAGAAAATAAATAAATGCATCACAAAAGTATTAAATATCACTGAAATGGTTAGAGCAAGAGCAAAAAATATACTCATATTAGTTTTGGAGGCCAGATGATTTTAGAAGCAATCCAAGTATTGCAGTCACAGGCATCCAAGGCAGGCACATAGAAGCTCTGCAATGGGCACAATCACACAAAAATGTAATTGTTTTATATGAGCAGGACAAAAGGCTTTTATAATTTAAACCCTCAGGTCAATCAGATGAAAACACAATAAGGTTTCTATGATGAAAGGAGGTGCTGCCAGCACAGCTAGTTGCAAATTTTGTAAATATTTATATATAATTTGTGAACATCAAACTAATTTATACAAGATGCTGGTATTACAAATGTATTAGAACTGTATGTCATATAAGATGCTTGTGTTACAAATGTATTAGAACTGCATGTCATGTGTAAGTCAAACTGTTTTGTAAAGATGTTTGTGTTGAAAATGTATTTATAAAGTGCTTGTTTAAAATGCATCAACAGTGTTCCCTGCTGAAGAGACCAGAAATGTACATGCACTACTGTAACTGTTTAAATGTGCATGTTAGAGGAAACTGGAGGGTTAACCTCAGTCCAGCAAACTTTAGAAAAATATTTGAAATTAAATCACTTTATAGGCTAGGTCATAAAGAGGCTCTCTGACAGGTTTCAATGAAGCTACAGATACAAAGTCTGTACTAGGAGGCTTTCTGTATTGTCTTCAGGGTGAACTAATTGCTACTTTGGAAGCATGAAGGAATGTAATTATTTTATGACTTCCAGCACCTGCCACAGATCTGAGCAAAAGCCCCTGTCTGGGTATTTTTACAGGTAGATGTTAAATGCTGCCAGATGCCAGCAATGAGGGTTTGCACGAGAATTAGAAGTCAGATGACCAGAAAAGATGTCATTCTTCAAGCTAGTTCAGCAGGAATATTTTAGATATTATTTTGATAAGTCTCTTAAAGAGACAGAGCATTCTGCATTCTGTCTTGGACCTGACAACAGCAAGAAGAACCATTCACCACATCTGCCTTGCTCTATCAGTAAGTTACTATGGAATAGTACATTCTCTTAGATTTAGTCAGGAATATAGTGAAGCTTAGTTTAGATATTATGTTTCTTTATTTGAGACTGTCCTGCAATGTTGTTTTAAATATTTCCTGTGGTTTTGAACTCTGATGTCCCTTTGAATATATATTTAGTATTGTCTTGTACTATTGTTATTTATTATTAAATATATTTAAACCTTTCATTGTGTATGATCTGTGTAGAGATATTTAAGTTTTGATAGTACGTTCATATTTATTTTGTGACACTGTATGGGCAACTCCTAACAGCCTTGCTCTTGGTCAAGCTACCATTTGTATTAATATTAATATTACACAGTAAGATTGGACACTCTTTGTTAAGGGCCCTAAGGTAGCTGATAAGGAGTGACTCATGGCAGTGGTAACTACCTTATATTCTGGGTAGAAGAGGTATAGCTAGTAAACCTGTGCCAGCCATTCCCAGGTGTGTGTGTGTGTGTGTGTGTGTGTGTGTGTGTGTGTGTGTGTGTGTGTGTGTGTGTGTGTGTGTGTGTGTGTGTGTGTAAATCAAACCTCAAAGAGTGAGTGTGTCAGCTACTTCGGCAGGGACACGAAGCACTGGTTGAACAGAGAGGGTGCTGGAGGTCTTGGCTTGGTCACTCAGCTGAGATCTCAACTCTATAGCTGTGACAGTGGGGAGTCTTGCTGAGGATCTGGATAAAGAGGGAGAAGCCAGCTGACTGTAGTCTCTGTGTGCTCTTAAGGGAAATTGCACTTGATGCAGAAAGCTGCATCTGGAAATACTTTCTTTGTACCTGTTATCCTCCCAGTGAATGTCCCTCCACAGGTGCCAGTGGTGATGACTGAGGCTCCTTGATTATTGGTCCAGTGGCGGGTCATCACATACTATATTGTGGGCAGTGGTGGGATATCTACATCACGTATGGTTGGCAATGGTGGGATCACCATATCACATATTGAGATTCAGTGGTGTGGATATTGAACTCCTGTAGCCTGTAAACAGTGGTCACTAAAGAAGGTGTTTGTATTCTCAAGCAGCCATCAGTAGACATTCAGTTTCATATCACAATAGTTTTAATTTTTTGTTAGCTTAGTTAGTCAGGGAGAGCAGGAATGGATGTGAGCAGACGATTATGGCAAGCTGACAAGGAGCCAGCTGGCTGAGATGTGCCAAGGCAAAGGATTGGTGCATGTCAACCTGACTAAAGTGGAAATAATTGCTGCCTTAGCACTAGCTGCAGCACAGACCAGCAACCAGGAAGACAATCAAACTGGACTTGGGGATGTATCACTCTCAGAAAATGGACAGTTCAACTGTTCTTCAGGGGACTTAAAAATCCATCTGGAGTTAAAGAGACTTGAACTGGGGGACAAACGTTTGTAAATATAATCAGCAGAGACACTGCAGAATTTAGAGGCTGAAGAAAATAAGAGACAGAGAGATTTGGAGGCTGAAGAAAATGAGAAGAGAGGCAACATAAAAAGGAGATGCTGACTCTTTGCCAGGGTTATGGAGGTAATGTGAAAGAGAATAACTGAACCCCAGAAGCAACAAAGGTCAGTAAATCAGTAAATTTCTTCCACAGTTTACAGAGGGTGATAATTTTGACAGTTTTATTCATATGTTTGAAAGGGTATGTAAACAGTACATTGTTGAGCAAGGGCTCCATGGAAAAGCTGTAACTTCTGTTTCTAAACTGTCTGATACTGATTGCTTAAATTATAAAACAGTTATTAGACTGTTTTAAGTTAACACCAGAAGCTTATAGAAAAAAGTTTTGTGACCATAGGCGCAAGGCAGATGAAAGTGTGTGGGATTATATTGTTGAGTTAAGCACTTATTTTCATAGGTGGGTAAATGGGTGTCAGGTCACCACTTTTAAATGGTTGGCAGATGTTTTGGTGAGGGAACAACCCTGAGGACATGAGAATTTGGTTGGCATATACAGAATGCAACACCACAGATGAGTTGGGGAAAAAAGAAGACCTATACCCCAAATCCAGCTCCAGACAAGTGACAAGTGGAGTACCTCAGGGTTCAGTCCTGGGACCTCTCTTGTTTGGCATCTACTTCTCTGAAGTACAGGCCAACACTAAGGGACTCTGGCTAACAAAGTTCACAGATGACTGCAAACTGGAAGCCATTATTGAATCCCCAAATGATGAGGATACTCTACAAAAGGGCCTTACAGAAACAGATGCTTGGTGCCAGAGCCATGGGCTCAAGCTTAATGCCAAGAAATGGATAGTTATCCCCTTTGGGAAAAAACATGTACCCGTGAATTATCACATAGGTGGCAGTACACTAAACACAGAAAGTGTGATAAGAGACTTAGGGACACAGGTGGACAGTGATCTCACCTTCAATAACCACATCGCCACAACAGTCAGGAAATCCTTCTATGTGGCATACCTCATCACTAAGGGCTTTTCATCCAGAAAAAAGGAGGTCATTGTCCCACTGTACTCATCTCTCATTAGACCCATTATAGAATACAATGCCCCATTTGGTATGTACCTCTCAAGATATCTCCAACAACTGAAAAGGCCACAGAAATATCTCACTAAAAGAATCACAGGCCTAAAGCAGATGCCCTATGCTGACCACCTTAAAAAACTCCAGCTATACTCTGTCGCATATCGTCTACTCCGAGGTGATCTCTGCTTAACATACAAGGCCATATCAAACCCAGAGCTGTTGGACATGCTACACTTAAAGAAATCCCAATCCGTCAGAGCCACATGCTCCAGGGATCCAAATTTTGTCATCACAATAAACAAAAAAAGCTGGAGGGATAGGTTCCTGACCTAGAGACTCCCCAGACTCTGGAATAGACTGCCCATACATGTCAAGCAGAGTGCCTCTTTGGCTCTCTTCAAAAGGAACCTTGATGATTGGATGGGAGAAAGGAAATTCACCCCGGGGATCATGTCAGTCACCCTGCTAGACAGGGGTCCAGGGAAGTAAATAGTGTGGGAAAAAATGGCCAGGGAATTGTTATGGTTAGGCTTGTATAGGCCTAGGTCCAATAGCCTAGTACCAACCTATGAACCTATGAACCTATATCTAGCAAGCACAGCATCACTGCACAGGAAAGGGACACCTAGTGCTGCACTTGGGTATAAGGGAACCCATGGTGGGCAGCCTAAACCACCCCAACAGAGTTTGCCAGTAACAGGGGAAGCCACTAGTTCAAGTACACAGCCAGGATCAAGGGTTCAGTGTTTTAATTGTAACCAGTGGGGCCATGTAGCATATAGATGTCCATGGAGGCTAGGTGGTAAACAAAAAGTGGGGGGAGCCAGCAATTGGGAATAACAGAACACTAGCAGTAAGTTGTCTGGAGATAACAAGGGTACCACACTACCTCAAGAGGTTATATACTTCTTAGTAGATGGGAAACAGGCCACTGCCTAAGAGAGACACAACCTCTGTCCTAACCATTTTGAAGCCTGCATCAGTTAAAGAGAAGCACTACTTGCTTGGGCAGTTTACTCCATTCAGAGCTTCAAGAGGGACCCCATTCCAAATACCTTTGGCTAGGGTTCACCTTGACTGGGAGGGTGGAAAAGGAAGCAAGCAAGTAGGTGTGTTTGAGGATATCCCTGCAGATGTCCTGATAGGGAATGATTCTGATAATGTAGTACCTTGTGTACATGCAGTGACAAGCAGTCAGGCTTGGAGACAGGCATGTGGGCATGGTAGCCTTGGGGGGACCCAGACAGACTGCACACTTGAAGCCAGGACTGCTGAGGTGGTAACTTCAGAGAGAGAGCTACCCTGTAGTAGTGAGACTGAAGGTGAGCCACAGCTGCTGGTGGGTACTGTTGTTCCCTTGGACAGAATGACTGCAAGGGCAGAGGTGAGAAGTAGTACCCAGGCTGACAGTGAGGCACCACTGTCAGAGGATACCAGACTTCCTCTGGAAGTAGAGCTGGGAAAGGTTACAAAGAGAGAGTTGAGATAGGCTCAGTTCTCAGACCCTACATTACAAGGCTTCGGGGAGGTAGCTAGGGAGGTTCCTGATTCTCAAGGAAAAGGGGAATCTGTATACTGGGACAAAGGGTTACTGTACAGACAGTGGACCCCTGAGGGTGGGCTAGAGGGTGAAAAAAGACAGCAGCTGGTAGTGCCCAGGGCCTACCATCTGGCACTTCTAGCCATAGCCCATAACATTCCCTTTGCAGGTCATATGGGCACAAAGTGTACCAAGAGACTTATTATGCAGAGCTTTTATTGGCCTGGGATTTCCAGGCATGTAACAGAGTACTCCAAGACCCATGAGCAGTGCCAAAAGGTAGGCAAGGCAGGTGACAAGGTCAAAGTTCCTTTGGTGCCTTTGCCTGTGATTGAGGAGCCATTTCACAGGGAGGCTATGGATATTGTGGGGTCTCTGAGTACACTGTGTTCCACAGAAAAGAAGTATATCCTAGTGGTAGTAGATTATGCTACAAGATACCCTGAGGTGGTGGCCCTGTCCTCCATTGAGGCAGAAATGGTGGCAAATGCTTTGATAGAGATTTTCAGCAGGGTAGGTTACCCAAAAGAAATAATGACTGACAGAGGTGCCAATTTCATGTCAGACCTGCTAGCTTGTCTGGTGAAGCACTGTGGGGTGAAGCACCTAAAGACGACCCCCTACCATATCGAGACTAAAGGTCTGATGGAGAGGCTAAACTCTACACTAAAGACTATGCTAAGGGTATTTGCAGACCAATTCAAGAGGGTGTGGGACAAATATTTGCCCCCTCTGCTGTTTTCTTACAGCGGGGTGTCCCAGGAATCCACTGTTTTTTCACCCTTTGAGTTGCTGTATGGGTATAGTGTGAGGGGACCTCTAGATTTGATTCATGATGAGTGGGAGGGTGAGTGTGAATCCCACAAGGAGTCTGTTGTGGCATATGTCCTAAATTTCAAGAGAAGGCTCAGGGAACTCATGGGCTTGAACCACGATAACCTGGCAGAAGGCCAACAGCAGAAAAATGTATAGTATGACAGCTCTGCTCGAGCCAGAGAGTATGCTGTGGGGCAGGAGGTTATGGTTCTCATTCCTAATGAAGGCCAAAAAGTTGCAGATCAGCCCCAAGATTGAAGATGCCCACAAACAAACAAAGAAAAAGAACCTAGGCTCTGACCACCACAGCTAAGCACCATTTCCATTTTTGTTTAGTTGTTTTATGTAGTTAGAGTTTTAACTAATAAACCAATAGAAATAGCTGCTTTGTGCGGGTATTGAACCCTGGAAGTTGTGTATGTGGGATTGAAGCACTAACTATTGTGCCAATTCTCAATATAATATTTTGACTTGGTTGTAGTACATTACATAAAAGAGTGTATATTTAAATGAAGCATCAATAGCTGTTTTGCTATTGGACTTTGAAGATAACATTGATTGTTTATTGGTTGTTAGTGAGTTTCTGCCTTAGATACATATTGTCACTGCATATTTATGACAACAGTGAATGCTATTGGTTTACAAATGAATTCCTATATTTTTATCGGCTGTTGATCTGATTCTAGGACTGATATAATATGTAAAAGATGCTGCCTTTTGATAGCAACTGATTGGATGTTCAGTTAATGTCTGGTAGCATGGATTGGTTAATTGTATTTTTGAATTTCTAAATAAGAAGATGTTTACTAGGTTCTGCAATGGTCTGAAGAAGTGGTATTTTGTTGCCGTGAAAGTGCTAACATTTTTATTTTTTACATCACTAAATCTATGTGTGGTGTTTAGCCATGGTGGTTGGAGCCTGGAATTCTTTTTATATGGTTCTCATTCTTGTCAGACACAACAAGCTGCAGGCAGCATGGGAGGGACCCTTCATATTGGTAAGGAAGGTCAGTGATGTTAACTACCTGGTAGAACTGCTAGGCAGGAGGCAGGGACACAAATTGTACCATGTTAACACCATGAAATCATACCATAATAGAGAGGCCCTGGTGCTAAATATTTGCAGTAGAAGGCAGGAGGAGTCTGATGGGGATCTTTGGCTACAAGAAGCCAGCCAGCAAAATACCAAATTACTATGGTGGAGTCTAGGGTTGCAGGCATATGATATGATAATGCAGCACTGTAATGGGGTCAGGAATGCAAAGGCAACTGGGATCTCAAGACAGGGTATGGGATGATGTATTCCCATATAGGCTCATCCCTCTCAAGCAATGTTTCTCAAGGGTAACTTGAAAAACTAGCTTGAGTCTTCGAAGGGGGTAAGAAATGTGATGAAAGAAGGTACTGCCAACACAGTTAGCTTAAATTTTGTAAATAATTATATATCATTTGTGAATATCAAACTAATTTATACAAGATGCTAAATGCATTAGAACTGTATGTCCTATAAGATGCTTGGGTTACAAATGCATTAGAACTGCATGTCATGTGTATGTCAAACGGCTTTGTACAGATGTTTGTATTGAAAAGGTATTTGTAAAGCGCTTGCTTGAAATGCATCAACAGTGCTCCCTACTGGAGAGAACAGAAATGTACATGCACTATTGTAACTGTTTAAATGTATATGTTAACAGAGGAAACTGGAGGGCTAACCTCAATCCAGCAAACCTTAGAAAAATATTTGAAATTAAATCACTTTATAGACTAGGCCATAAAGAAGCTCTCTGACATGTTTCAATGCAGCTACAGGCATGGTCTGTACTATAAAGTTTTTTGTACTGTCTTCAAGGTGAACTAATTGCTATTTTGGAAGCATGAAGGAATGCAATTGTTTTATGACTTCCAACACCTGCCAAATATCTGAACAAAAGCCCTTGTCTGGGTATTTTTTAATGTAGATGCTAAATGCTGCCAACTGCCAGCATTGGGGGTTTGCATTAGAACTAGAAGTCAGATAAGGGAGACAAGATGGCCGCCATTCTATAAGCACAGCAGTTCTACAGCTCTTCAGATACCAGAAATAAAAATTAACCCTGTGGATATATTGTAAGAGTTAATACACTAATTGGCAGCAATAACCAAAGTACTAGAGGTAAACTTCGCTTCTGAGGAAATAGAATCGGAAAAAAATATACAGTAACAGCAGGATTGGAACTGATTGTTGGCTTGACTCTGAACAGAGCTTAAAACAAAGGATTTAGCTAGCTCTCAGCTGAAATCCCAGCCTTGGTATAATTCTGTTTTACGGTGTCTTATAATGTCAAGAGAAGATAAAACTATGGAAATCACAACTACCAAAACTAAATTATCAGCATTGCAGTCTCCGGAAAAAGAAACCTTAATTAAAAGACAGAAAACTTTTAAACAGCAGGAACCTGCAAAAGCAGGAACAGCAAACAAACCAGATCAACTGGCCAGCATGGAGGAAATTAAATCGGCGCTGCTACCTATTCAAGAAGCCTTAAAAGATTTATCAACTCAAATGCTTACATTTGGTGCTACATGCAGTCAAATTCTGGAAAGGATGGACAAGTCAGAAACCAGAATATCCGAAAATGAAGATAAAATAATAATGCTCAC
Source organism: Protopterus annectens (assembly GCF_019279795.1). Lineage (NCBI taxonomy): Eukaryota > Metazoa > Chordata > Ceratodontiformes > Protopteridae > Protopterus > Protopterus annectens. The sequence continues at coordinate 584,106,229 of NC_056746.1, forward strand.
TAAAAAAACAGACTCTTATGGTGCAGACATTCAAGCTATGCAAAACAAAATTCTAGACTTGGAAGCAAGGTCCAGACGGAACAATATAATTATTAGAGGAATTCCGGAAACAATTCAATACAATGATTTAAATACTACCATTTTTCAAATACTTGAAATTCTGTTTAAGGACTCAGACAGTATAAAACAAATTGTTATAGAAAGAGCTCATAGAGCACTCAGAGAATCACAAACTTCAAATGCACCTAGACCAATCTATGCCAAAATATTGAATTACCAGGATGTAAGCAAAATACTGTTAACTATGAAAAAGAATGGTGGATTTATTATGTGGCAAAATAATAGAATATCTATGGCACAGGATTTACCAATACAAATAAGACAAGCCAGGCAAATGCTAGCACCATACTGTAAGTTTTTGATTGAAAAAAGCATCAAATTCCAAATGAAATTTCCCAATACTTTAATTTTTACAGTTGATGGCACTAAATATTCAGTAAATACAAAAAAAGAAGCAAGACCTACCTTTCTGAAACTTTTCAAGTCCCTGCCACCTTCGGAAGCTTGAGCAGATCATCCAGGCTTTTTACACCAACAGGCAGACTGAGACTGTGCATTTACGATGATCCGAGGCTTCAGAATCCTTTGTTTGGTCTTTATTTGTACCAGGCCCTTGGAAAACGCATGTTTACCCGTTTTTTCGAAGGTCCAGCTCGTCCACGAGGTTTTTCCGAGGTTTTATGGCTCCAGCGATCTCCAGCAAGTCACGAAGTAGCAGGAAGTCCTTCAGGGGAGGAAGGGGGACCGATTACAAGGTAGCGCATCCAGAGGTCCGTTCGCGAAATGGTTCCCCCGTCGCGAATCCGAAAAGAAGAAACCAGGCTTATTAAACACCAAGGACACTAGGGATTTAGAAGAAAATAGTTGGACTGCAAAACGAAGCTTCCTGGACTTATTTTAAGGGTAAATGGCTACAGTTTTGTAAAGGGAAGTATACAGCTATTCAGGTAGGAAAAATACTGATGTGAAATATTCTAGTTAAAATAGAAAAGTATTATATTGTATAATAGCATAGTAGGGTATTGATGTTTTTCTCATTCTTAATTAAAACAATGTATGACTATGTTCTGTTTAATATAGTAACAAGGTATTAACAACATAATAAAAGTTAGACAATAAAGGGTTTTAAGGTGGGGATTCATAATAGAATGTGGTCCTGAAAAGCTTAAGGTGTGTCATTTATGTTTTTTTCCTTTTGTTTCTACTTTTTCTTTTTTTTTTTTTTCCCTTTTCTCTTCCTTTTTCTATTGAAAACTGAAGATTATCTTTCTATGTATTTTTGCATGGACATGTTTCTTAAGCCAAATGTTGAGTGTATTTACAGTTTATAATGTTAGCTATAGTATTTTTTAAGCAGTAGCAGAGTGTTATTTTCATTTGCCTTTAGATAAAGACAAGTAAATAAAGCAGTTAGTTCAGGTAATGAAAAATAGGCTTAAGAGTGGTGTGCAATGTGAAATAAATGTTTGCTTTCTATGTTAATTACTATTTTATATGACAAGTATGTTAAATGGTATTAATGTCACTGCTGAATAACAATTTTGTCATGTATCAGTTAAGCTGGATTCTAATAGAACAATTAGTATATTTGTTTGATTATAGGAAAATATGTCTAGAGCTGTAGTTAGGTAGCAGTGTTTATTAGGGAATGGTTGGATTAAGCTTTGTAGAATTAGAGATAGTGGTTGTAGGTTTTTTGCATGAGGTTTTTGTGTTAATGGGTAGAGTTAGAAGAAGTTTAGATAGCCAGAAAAGTTCAAAGCATGTGAAAAACCTATGTACATCCTGGTCCAGAGGAATAGTGGATAGGCACTGGGTAGGGATGGGATGTCAGATTTGCTTCCAAACAGTTTATATTGTTTTAATATACATCAATCTAAGGTTGTCGTTTAATATCAGAACTATAAGTATACCTTTGAGAACCTCAATATGTGGATAATAGAATCTTGGAATGTCAAAGGACTCCAGAACATGAAAAAGAGGAAACTGTTGTTACATTTGTTTTTCCAATCGAAAGCAGATTTCATTTTATTGCAGGAAACTCATTTGACTAATGATCAGTGGGATATATTGAAAGATAAGAAATGGGTTAGGGAGGTAGTGACGGCAGAAGGGACGACGAATAGCGCAGGGATGGCGATTATTGTTAAAAATCAATACCAAGAGAAAATTTTAAATTCTAAAATAGACAAAGAGGGAAGGTGGTGTCTAGTGATTCTTATATCCAATTTTTATGACAAACCGGTGGTACTTACTAATATATACGCTCCATGTACTAATCAACATCATTTTATAACTTCACTTTACTCCATCTTACACCAATATAATAACTGCTATATAATAATGGGAGGGGACTGGAATTCATATCAAGATCCCAAGTTAGATAAGTCAAGTTCATATAAGAGTCTTAATAAACAGGCAGTGATAGCATTACAGGAACTTAAAACCGATTTTAAATTATATGACCCATTTAAACATACAAATACCCAAATGAAGGCAGAGAATTTTACTTTCTACTCAAGTTGTCATAAAATGTGGTCTAGAATTGGCTTTTTTCTAATCTCAGATGTATTGATATCTGCTGACCCATGTGTTTCCATTCAGGCTCGACAGTTGTCGGATCACTCTAAGATTACATTAATGTTAAACAATAGTAACAAGAATAATAGGAGACTTCGAGGGTACAATTGGTCTTTAAACCCATATTTACTGAGCAAAGAAGACATACTAAAAGAAGTTAAAGAGATGCTTCAACAATTACTTCATAACCTCCTCAAAAACAGGCACCCAGCTGATATTGAATGGGCTACAACTAAAGCGCAAATAAGAGGAATTTTTCTGCAAAAAGCTACTTACCATAAAAAAATGCAGAATAGGGAATTACAAGAATTGGAAACCAAAATTAGAGTACTAGACTAGGAGTTAGTGGGGAACTATAATAAACAAACGGAAACAGAGTTATTAAAATGTCAGAAAGATCTGTTTTTATTACATAATAGTAAACTGTCATTTTATGAACAGAGGAATTTAGTAAAATATGCAAACCATATACAGACCCCCTCAAAAGCATTAGCACGCATTATTAATCAAACAAAAACAACATTAGTAATTCCTGAAATACATTATAATAATAGAACATATACTAATAAGGAAGACATTATGAATATCTTTGAAACAATATATAATCAGAGCTATCAGAGTACAGCAGGTACTTGTACCAAATAAAGTTAGGAAGAAGTTCTTACAGAAACTCACATTCCCGAAGATTGAAAATGAGTTCCATAGGGATTTAACCAAACCAATTTCAGCTGAGGAGATAACAGAGATAATTAAGAATCTGAAACCCCATAAAGCTCCAGGACCAGACGGTTTGACCTCTGAGTTTTATAAAACCTTTAGGGAGATCTTGAATAGAATATTACCACAGATATTCAATTATATAGTCCAGAATAAGATTAATGATCCCCACTTTAATGCTTCAAAGACAATTTTGATACCGAAAGAGAATGGTGATTCTAAAAACCCAGATAACTACAGACCCATTTCACTCTTGAATATGGACATGAAAATTATGACAGCCATCCTGGCAAATAGACTGAAGAGAGTCACAAATTTAATAATATCGGATGAACAGGCTGGGTTTATGAATGGGAGACAGACCACTGATAATACGTTAACACTGCACACATTAATCTCCTACGCTAAGTATAAAATTCTCAACATGTATGCCCTTATAATTGATGCGCAAAAGGCATTTGATAGAGTTAATTTGGAATATCTATTTGATATCTTAGTACATTTTAATATACCTCAGGAGTTCACTCTAACATTAAAGAAAATATACAACAATGCTTATACAAATTTATTTATTAATAAAGACTGCTCTAAAAGAATACAAATTAAAAATGGTACCCGTCAAGGCTGCCCATTGTCTCCTATTTTATTTAATCTATATTTGGAACCATTATTTTTACACATCAAACAAAATATTTATTATAATCCCCCGATAATATATGGTACGAAGATAAATATGGCAGCTTTCGCAGATGATATAAATATATATTGTACCACACCTGTTTCAGATACTGAGAAGATATTAAAATCAGTAGAAGACTTTGCGGAAATTTCTAATTATAAACTTAACTTTAAAAAAAACAAAATATTTCCATTAAAGACGCCTACACCTTTCTCATTGTTACCACTGATAAGGTAGGTAAAGTCAGAGGAAAGAACAAAATATCTGGGCATTGTATTTTCAACGGACAATAGAGACTTTTTTGTGAACAATGTTAAAACAATTTAGGATCAGATAACATCGGACTTAAAAAGATGGAGTAAGTTGAAATTACTAATAATGGCAAGAACCGCAATTATCAAAATTAATGTTCTTCCCAGAATATTATACATTTTTAGAGCTACACAACTTAGAATTACGAGGAAATTTTTTAAACAGCTTCATGTAGGACTAGGGAGATTTCTATGGGAACCTAGGAAAACGAGAATAACATATGAGAAACTGATGACTCCAAAAAGTAGGGGAGGTCTAGACTTACCGGATTTTGAAACCTATTATTTAATAATAAATGCGAACAGACTCTTAAGAGGGATTCACTTTGACAGATCCAGTCGGAAATGGTCACCCAAGTGGTTGGTCCTGACTCATAGACATGTAACTGGAGTGTGAATAAATTGTAAAGCATTGCCCTTTTTAAATAGGGGAATTCTTAGTAGGTATGATTTGATGGAACATATTAAAGTGTATGTAACTTCAATTCAAAATCTCTTTACTTCTCTAAACCTATTACAGTATAGGATGACGTTTCAACCATTCCACAAGAACCCAAACTTAATAATTGGTAATCAACTGATAGATTTAAAGAAATTCCCTCTAAGTGATTTAACCATACTTGATTTATACCCCTTTCTTGGTGTGTCAGTACAAGATATTTTAAAAGAAAAGAATCTTCCTATTTCATATTTAATTATCATGAGACAACTAAAAGAACTTGCTATAAGTTATTTCAACAACTTTAAAATGAAAGAAGAAGACTTAAACATATGCCGTAGTTTGTGGAAAACTCTGATACAGGACAATAAATATATAACTACCTCATACAAATTGATAAAAGAGATGAAATATAACAAACATATTCTCCTATCTAAGTACTGGAAGGAAAAATTAATATTGGTGGATGACAGTAAGATTTTGAAAGCAATTAACTTAACATTAGAGTCAGTATCTCTCCAAAAATTATTATTTACACAACTAATGATATTTAATAATGCGTATTATACCCATCTTACTCTTCATAAATTTGACTCAAAGAAGTCTCCTAAATGCCCGCACTGTATAGATCAGATGGCTCACCTTTTGCACATGTTCTGGAGTTGTAAATGCATTTTTAAACTTTGGAATTCCTTGAAACTTCAATTACAAAAAATGGGCTACCAGCACTCAACACTCTCCTAGGAATTTATGATCCTTCATATTCCCCCAGACAATTTAGACAAATCAAAGAGGATCATAATTATAAATATTTGCTTATTAATGAAACTTTACATAGCATCAAATTGGTTGAACCCAGCCCAGACCTCTTGGGAAAATTTTAAAACGCTAGCAATAAGACATATTCTAGCGCATAAATTGCTGATTAATGACCACAAGAAAAGTATAAATAACACAAAAATATGGGAGCAAATATTTAATATTGTGCTGGCCTAGAGGTTCCTATCCACTTCTTCTCAGGTTACAGGTTCATAGGATAGATTCAAGCTGAGATTAGATATATGTTATATTAATAATACAGATTGATGTTGTCAGGGTGTATTACCTTTTTAATAACTTATGTGAATATACAATGTTTGGTGTATCTTTTGGAAGCATTCATGTATATATTGTATATATTGTATATATGGAGTAGTTTGTATTGGTATATCTGAAAACAATAAAAAACGGATTATTGAAAAACAAAAAAAAAATAAAAAGAAGTCAGATAACCAGAAATGATGTCATTCTTCAAGCTATCTCAGCAGTAATATTTTAGATATTATTTTGAAAGGTCTCTTAGAGAAACAGAGCATTCTGCATTCTGTCTTGGACCTGACAACAAGAAGAGCTATTCACCACATCTGCCTTGCACTATAAGTAAGTTACTAGGGAATAGTATAATTTTTAGATTCAGTCAGGAATATAGTGAAGCTTAGTTTAGATATTATTTGTCTTTTCTTTATTTGAGACTGTCCTGCAATGTTGTGTTAAATATTTCTTTTGGTATTGAACTCTGATGTCACTGTGAATATATATTTAGTATTTCTTGTTCTTTTATTATTTATTATTAAATATATTTAAATCTTTCATTATTGCTGATCTGTGTAGAGATATTTATGTTTTGAGAGTACTTGCATATTTATTTGGTGACATTGTGTGGGCCACTTCTAACAGTCTTGTTCTTGGTCAAACTACCTTTTGTATTAATATAAATATTACACAGTAAGATGGGACACCCTTTGTTAAGGTCCCTAAAGAAGCTAAGAAGGAGTGACTCATGACAGTGGTGACTACCTTATAGTCTGGGGAGAAGGGGGCATAGCTAGTAAGCCTGTGCCATGTGTGTGTGTGTGTGTGTGTGTGTGTGTGTGTGTGTTTGTGTGTGTGTGTGTGTGTGTATGTGTGTGTGTGTGTGTGTGTGTGTGTGTGTGTGTGTGTGTGTGTGTGTCTGTGTGTCTGTGTGTGTGAACCAAACTTCAAAGAGTGATTGTGTCAGCTACGTGGGCAGGGACATGAAGAAGTGGTTGGGCACAGAGGGTGCTGGAGGTCTTGGCTTGGTCACTCAGCTGAGATCTCAACTCTATAGTTGTGCCAGGTGGGAGTCTTATTGGGGATCTGGAGAAAGAGGGAGAAACCTGCTCCGGACCGACTGTGGTTTCTGTGTGCTCTGAAGGGAAATTGCACTTGATTCATAAAGCTGCATCTGGAAATACTGTATGTGTATCTGTTATCCTCCCAGTGAACAACCCCCACAGATGCTAGTGGTGAGGGTTGAGGATCCTTGATTACTGGTCCAGTGGAGGGTCATCATAGTATCAACCAATAGTTCCCAATTGCATGGGTTGAATTTATCTGTCTGCTGCCATAAGAATGCAAAACAACCCCTCCAATGTAAAACAAACTGGTTTTAAGCTCAGCTGCAGAAACAAATACTTTAGGAGGATAATGATATCCAGGATGCGGAATCCTACACCAAGGCACTCTATATGCATCTTCAGGATTGCATGGACTGTGCTATCCCAAATAAAACCAAGACTCCTTCCTCAAGCAAGAAGAAACCAGTCTGGTGGACCCCGGCCATAAGCAAACTCTACAATAAAAGGAGGGGACTTATACAGAAAAAGGTCAAATCTCAAGTAGAAAAATCATTCCTGATCAGCATTAGTAAGAAATTGAGGGCCCTCATCAAGTCAACTAAAGCTAATTTTTAAAAGAAAGTTGCCAAGGATGCCAAGGATAATCATAAGGCCTTCTATGACTACATCAAAAACCTAAATGGCAACGCTCAGGTCTGTTCTGAGCTAGTACAAAATGGAACAAAATACGCTGACCTTTCTGACATTGCCAACATCTTGGCTGACAGGTTCAGTGCAAATTTCTCCCCCTCCTCACCACCTACAGGGCCTATTACCATTCCAGGGGATTGTGTTAGTCCAATTATTACTGATACATTGGTTAACAAGGCTCTATCTAAAGCTAAAAACACTGCCTCCATGGGATCAGATGGTGTCCCAGGCTGTGTCATACGCGAGCTCCAAAAGGAATTAACCCCGCATCTTAATACCCTGTTCAGTCTCAGCCTCTCCACAGGATATGTGCCCATAGAATGGCGCACGGCAACGGTGGTCCAGCTACATAAGGGTGGGGCCACAACTGATCCTGGGAACTACCAACCAATAAGCCTGACCAGTCTGATCTGTAAGGCTATGGAGCGAATCATTATGGAACTCATAAATGGAGAGATTGGGAACCTCCAGTTGCTGGACCCCACACATTTCGGCTTCGTCAAGGGCAGATCATGCCTCCTGAACCTGTTGGATTTCTTTGAGACAGTTACTCAGGCTATAGATAGGGGAAAGGAGGTACACATGGCTTACCTTGACCTTGCTAAAGCATTTGACACCATTCCCCATTCAGGTATTATTGATAAGCTCACCAGCCTGTGCATAAACCCTTACGTCACAAGATGGATCACAAACTGGCTCTCAGGCAGATCCCATAAAGTAAGAGTAGCAGGATCTATGTCCGAATCCGGACCAGTAACGAGTAGTGTGCCTCAGGGCTCTGTCCTGGGGCCCCTCCTGTTTGGCATATACTTCTCAGAAGTACAGGCAAGCACAGAAGGGCTGTGGCTGACTAAGTTTGCGGACGACTGCAAACTGGGTGCTATAATAGAGTCTCCGGCTGACATGGAGATCCTCCAGAAGGGCCTAAATGAGACCGATGCATGGTGTCAAAGCCATGGTCTCAAGCTAAATGCAAAAAAAATGTGTAGTAATCCCCTTTGGAATAAACAGAGTACCCACAAACTACAACATAGGAGGTAATCCCCTGAAATCTGAAGAAATAAGGGATCTAGGGACCCCGGTAGATAATCAGCTTTCCTTTGATAACCATGTTGCCAAAGTGGTTAGAGAATCCTTCTATGTGACCCATCTGATCACGAAAGGGTTTGCATCAAGATCTAAGGATGTAATGGTGCCCCTCTACTCTTCCCTCATCAGACCCATTATTGAGTACAATGCACCATTTGGAATGTACCTGGCTAGACATCTCCAGCAGCTGGAGAGACCACAGAGGTACCTAACCAAGAGGATTACTGGCCTCAAACAGTTGCCCTATGCAGCACGATTGAAAAAGCTAAGACTGTTCTCTGTTGCATACTGCTTTCTCGGAGGCGATCTCTGTCTAACGTACAGAGCCATGTCCAACCCAGAATTGTTGAACTTGCTCCATCTTAGCAAAACCAAATCTACTCGAGCTACATGCTCTAGGGATATAAACCTCAACACAACAATGAATAGAACATGCTGGAGGGATAGATTCCCTTCACAGAGACTTCCCTTACTATGGAATAGGGTCCCAATCTACATAAGACAGAGCCCCTCACTAGCAATCTTCAAGAGGAACCTTGATGAGTGGATGGGTAACAGAAAGGTCACACCGGGGATCACACCAACAGCACTACTAGATAGGGGCCAAGGATACTAGCTGCTAGTACAAGGCTCTAGGGAACTACTAAAGGGGCTGTGAATACCACACGACGTGGCTAGGCTAATATATGCCTTCGGGCAGATAGCCCAGTACCAAACTATGAACCTATGAACCTAAAACGCAAGTAAGAATTCCTGCAATATAAGGAATCTTTGGAAATAAGTTCACTAATACTGAGAAATGTTCACAACACACAAAAACTTTGCAAAACTTAGAAATATTCTTGCAGACTAACTTAGAACAGCTTTTGCAGATTCAGAGGAGAAGCAAATATCAGAAAATTGTCAAAACAAACTAGTTGCAGTACAGTAACAAACAAATGGAGTTTCTTTAACAGGTGCAGGTTGAAAAACTGTGATAAATTCAATGAAATAAATAAATGCAGCACAGAAGTGTTAATATCACTGAAACAGAGAACGTGGAAAATATACTTATATCAGCTTTATAGGCCAGATGATTTTCAAAGTGGTCCAAGTCTTGCAGTCACATGTGTCCAAGGCAGGCACATGGAAGCTTTGAATAAATTAGCACAATCACACAAAAATGTAATTTGTTATATGAGCTGGGTGAAAGACTATTGCAAAGTTAAACCATTGAGACAACCGGATAAAAACACAATGAGCTGTCAGGTAGTAGGTCCCCCTTGTATGGGTTGAATTTAGCTGTCTGCTTCCACCAGAGTGCAAAAGATCCCTTCCAATGGAAAACAAACTGGCTTTGATTTTAAGTGCAATAACAAATATATAAAACTAACAAGATAGGACCACCACGGTAAATGCAATAAAAAAGTAAAATTTATTCTTGAAACAGAGAGATGAGCGCTTTTGTGTGCTAACAAGGCACGCTTCTTCAGATCTTACAAAAACAAATAATTACTGCTTCATATATATATATATATATATATATATATATATATATATATATATATATATATATATATACACACACACTATCAGCACCTTCATTAAGAACACTTGAAGCAATCAATCAATTAATAAATCATCCCATTATACTCTGGATGCAACTTCAATTGAATAGTAGTGAATGAATTTAAAATGAATTTAAATGTATACTGACAAAGAAACAACTATTATATCACATCTTATACCCAGGCTTTACTTGACTGCCCTAAAACTATATAACTAAACATTTCATTAAATGTAATTATACATCAATCTCAAAATACATATATAAAATAAAAATAAAAGCATATAGAATAAAAATATATATTAAAATGGAATATACAAAATAAATATATAGCTATACATAAAAATTTTACAGCTATCTATAAAACGTCATATGAAATCTATTAATAGCATGTATGTATATAAATAAGTGCATTCAATATACATATATATATATATATATATATATATATATATATATATATATATATATGAGTATAAACATAGAATATGCATCTCATAGGACAAAAATGATAAATATACATTCTATAATCTTATTAATCTAAATTCATTTACGTGTTTGTGCTTCTAATACTGGCTTTATACTTACAAAATTATTCAGACCTGGGTATAGATGTGCACATAATTTAAATATCACACATAACTCTATCAATTCTAAATAATTCATCTTATCACCTCCTCTTTTATTAACAGTTACTATTTGTAATACTCTAAATTTAAAATGATGGTTCTTTTCGGCAACTATATGTTTTGCAAGTGCATTTTGTTGATTAGACCGTCTAATGTCATATATATGATTATAAATCCTATCTTTAAGTCTCCTTGATGTCATGCCTTCATAAAAATAGGAGCATAGGGCACAAGTTGCAAGATAAATAAGGTTGCTATCTTCACATGTAGCATGGAACTTAGGTGTAAACCTATAGTCTAGAACAGGATGACAAAACAGTTGTATATTTGTTATTACATCACACATATTGCAACGACCACAGGGAAAAGCCCAAAAACTCTGTTCATTCTTATGTACTTTTTTTTGAGTGTCAAAACTATGATCTATACATAAGAGTCTCTTAAGATTCTTGCTATTCCTATAGCTAAATCTGGGAGACTCACCTACGATGTCTAATATAGTGGAATCAACTGTAAGAACATGCCAATTCCTTTTAATTATATTAATAATATTCTTATTGTCATTCGTGTATCTAGTGATGAAAGTCACCCTAGTGCCCTTATTAAATCCACTACCATAAATACCTGTTTATCATTCATTCATCTCTGAATCTTTAGTATTCATAAAGACAACTTCCTTTGCTCTATCTAGCATAGATTTATTATACCCTCTTTCTAAAAATAATTTCTCCATATATTCTACCTTTTTATATAAATCTGACGTATCTCTACAGATTCTCTTCAGTCTGTAAAATTGGCTCGCAACAATGTTGGAAAACACGAACCTAGGATGCATACTTCTGAAATGTAATAAAGCATTTTTCCAACACGGCTTTTGATACAGAGAAGTGGACAGACATCTTTGTACATCTTTGGAAATAACTATGTCCAAAAAATCTACCTTCAAATTGGAACATACCATGGTAAATTTCAAAAAATCTGTCATTGATTCTAAGTATCTCACAAAATCATTTAACATAATAGTATCTCCATCCCAAATTAATAGGATATCATCCACAAAACGTCTGTATAGGAGTACGTGTTGGGTAGTAATGACTATTAAATAGAAATGCCTTCTCCCAAAAGTATACAACAAGGTTCGCATATGTATTCGCACATGGGGTGCCCATAGCAACACCCCATTTCTGCAAATACAAGTTATATTTGAACATAAAAACATTATTAGAGAAAACAATATCCAAAAATGTACAAATCAACAACTGTTCATCATTGTTAAATGTGTCAGTTTCATTCAGAATATCACTAATGGCTTCCATTCCATATTCATTAGGAATAGAAGTGAACAGGCTCTTCACATCCAAAGTAACTAATAAACAATTTGTAGGTAAAGATTGTTCAGACACATGATCTAATTCCTCTAATAGCCAATAAGTATCCCTTAGAATAGTATGACTATCCCTCACTAAGGGTCCTAGCTTAGTTTCAATACAGATAGACATTGTCTTTGTTACCTAACCTCCTCCTGCCAAAATAGGGCGCATTGGGGGTGGAAAAATGTTCTTATGAACTTTCGGTAGCCATTTTATATAAAGAATCAATGGAGACTACTAAACGATAAGCATAGAGTTCCTGGTTAGCCTGTCTACACATAAGAAGGTCATATAGATCATCATAGATATGTTTCAAAATATTTTAAAATATTCATCATCAATATTAACATATGTGTTAGTATCTTGTAGCATCTGAAGCATGGCTTTATCATAATCACACATATTAAATAACACTATCCCCCACCCTTATCCACTGGTTTGATGGATAAATCAATATTTTTCTGAAGAAAAAGCAAGGATGCTTGTTCTTCTGCATTTAAATTAAAATACAAGCATCTGCATGTTTGAGTGGAGAAATATTCATAGATGTCCCTTTCACACATCTTGATAAAACATTCTATACATGCCGGTGAACCGGGAATAAAAGTGCTTTTGCGTTTTAGCCTATTAATACTATTTGAGACAGCCTGACAATCATCTTTGAACATCAATTTTAGTGCTATAGAGCACCCAGCCATTCTTAAATCAGTTAGCAAGTTGCTCAAGTCACTACCTTGGGATGGAATAAAGGATAAACCTTTATTCAATAGTAATATGTCCGCAGGGGTCAACTGATAGCTTGAAAAATTAAAGACTAAGCAGTTCAATTCCTTGTCCGGTGTCTAGTTTCCGAGCTCCTGCCTGATAATTTCCTTTTCTGATGCCCTCAACTGTTGGATCTCGTTCTGGACGCTGCATATATTCTCATCGGGTAGGGTAAAAAACGTTCAATGCCATTGGTTATTGTCTTGGGTCTAGCTCCTGAAACATTGCCACTCGCATGCTCCAACAGAGCCTGTTGATTAGGTGGAGGAGTGTCCATTACTGAAGGAGTGGTTAGTTCAAAAACACCACTCAGTGACGTATCAGGCACATGTTCTTCACGCATAGTGTCACTCTTAGAGATGTTTTCATTTAAAGCGGCAACACCAACAGCTAAAGATTTATCATTCATATTACTATTATTAGAGGTAACATGAATAGAATGTGAAGCAGCATTTGCATAGCTATTAGAATTATTGTTATTCTTGGGCCAAACAAATACGTGAGCAGAAATAAAATCCTTATAGTCACGTTGCAGTTTACGATGTTTTGTTTGTTGTAATCTGTCACTATACATAGAGACATTCATATACATATTGTCAAGTTTAGCTTCAAACATTTCCCCTTTAAAGCGTGACCGTAGATCTTTATTCAAAGCCTCTACTTTCTTATTCATTCAATCTCTATCAGGGAAAAATAATCAATGAGTAGTTTCATATAGCTATTGCCAAGTTCTATATTAAGCTGTTGCCATTTCTTTAAAAGTTTAGGATGGCTGTTGCCATAAGTAGGCATGCAAAGCACTCTCATTCCATGTGGAATAATGTGAAAGTGCAAAGTGGCTTCCATATATCTATGTTGCCATACTAATCTTTGCAATTTATACAGGTCATTCTCAAGATCTCTCAAGAGATTGTTAAATTCGTTCATATTGTCCACTGTACCTGTAGTAGACGGTATCAACAGATGTTGTAGTTCCAAGTTCAGAAGCGGATTATTCCATTGTTCAACAATATTATTCCACTTCTTGTTCAAATCTATTCTGATAAGATTATAATCCAGTTCTATCGATTGTGTATCAGTCATGTGGCCACTACGATACCAAGGAAAGAAAAAACAAATAGTAGAAAAACGGTATTGATGTAGCCCAAAGGTCCAAATCAGGAAACTGGCAATAATATATAAAACAAACAAGATAGGACCACCATGATAAATGCAATAAAAAAGTAAAACTTATTCTTCTTGAAACAGAGAGATGAGTGCTTTTGCGTGCTAACAAGGCACGCTTCTTCAGATCTTACGAAAGCAATTAATTACTGCTTCATATATATACACTATCAGCACCTTCATTAAGAACACTTGAAACAATCAGTCAATTAATAAATCATCCTATTATACTCTGGATGCAACTTCAATTGAATAGTAGTGAATGAATTTAAAATTAATTTAAATGTATAATGACAAAGAAACAACTATTATATCACATCTTATAAGCAGGCTTTACTTGACTGCCCTAAAACTATATAACTAAACATTTCATTAAATGTAATTATACATCAATCTCAAAATACATAATATAAAATAAAAATAAAAACATATAGAATAAAAATATATATTAATATGAAATATACAAAATAAATATATAGCTATATATAAAAATTTTACAGCTATATATAAAATGGTATATGAAATCTATTAATAGCGTGTATGTATATAAGTGTATTCAATATATGTATGAGCATAAACATAGAAAGCATAATACTTTATAACAGAAGTAAGAATTTCTGCAATATCAGGAATCCTTGGCAATAAGTTCATTAACCCTGACAAAGGCTCACAACAAACAAACACTTTGCAAAACTTAGAAATATTTTGGGAGACTCACTCTGAACAGATTTTTCATTATCAGAGGAGGTTATTAAATATCAGAATGTTGTTAAAACAACCTAATAGCAGTACAGCAACAAGCAGATGGAATTAATTTAAAAAGTGTAGACTGAAAAACAGATAAATTCAACTAAATAAATACATGCAGCAGAGCAGTGTTAAATATCACTGAAATAGTTATTGCAAGTGCAAAGCAATCTACTTATATCAGCTTTGTAGGCCAGACAATTTTTGAAACAACCCAAGTCTTTCAGTCACAGGTTTCCAAGGCTGGCACATGGAAGCTTTGAATACATAAGCACAAGCAGACAAAAATGTAATTCCTTTATATGAGCAAGACAAAAGGCTTTTATAAGTTAAACCCTCAGGCCAATCAGATGAAAACAGAATAAGGTATCAACCAATACCTCTCAATTGCATGGGCTGAATTTAGCTGTCTGCTCCCACCAGAGTGCAAAACAGCCCTTCAAATGTAAAACAAACTGGCTTTGAGCTCAAGCGCAGTAACAAATGCTTTACAACAAATGTAAGAATTGTTGCAATACCGGAATCCTAGCAATATTTTGGCAGAATCACCCAGAGTGGCTTTTTCAGTATCAGAGGAGGTTATGACATATCAAAATATTGTTAAAACAACCTAAGAGCAGTAAAGTTACAATCAGAATGAGGTTCTTTAACAAGTGCAGCTACCCACCTACATCTCCTCAACCAGCTCCATAGTACAATTTAAAAAACTCCTATCTACTCACTTGACTTTGTTCTTGCTACCTACCTGGTGAACTCTATATACTGCATATTCATACACAACCGCTGAGTTTTTTGGCTCTGCACTTCTCCTAAACATACTTCATATCCTATTCATATTTCTAATCTAACTTGCCTTCCTCTATATGTATATATATATATATATATATATATATATATATATATATATATATATATACTCAAGCACCTCAAGTTGTATTAAGGCTTCCTCAAAAATGTTGTATTAACTCAACTATATGCTAGTCTTGAATTTGTACCATACTGGAAAGCTTTTGATGTATTCTTTTGTTAAAATTGCTAATGTTTTATCTCTTTTGGTTATTATGGCTTTTCATTTGTAATTTCTATAATGACTTGTAATCTGTTAAATTTTATAATGTGTGTCTTTTATTGCTGGAGCTTTTCTCCCCAGGCCTCCATGGAAAAGTGACCTGTGTCCAGTTGGACTTTCCCTGTAAAGAAATGTTAAATAAATAAATAAAGTGCAGTCTGAAAATCAGTTTTAAATTCAACCAAATTACTTTTGCAAAACTTAGAAATATTTTATCAGACGTACCGAGAAGAGGTTTAGCAGTGTTAGAGGAGGTTTGGAAATATCAGAATATCATTAAAACAGCCTAGAAGTAGTAAAGTAACAAACAGATGGAGCTTCTTTGACAAGTGCAGGATGAAAAAAGTGAGAAATTCTACCAAACAAATGAATACAGCACAGAAGTGTTAAATATAACAGACAGCTAAAGCAAGTGCAAAAAAAACAAAAAAAAAAACAAACATATTAGCTTTGTAGGCCACACATTTTTAGAAGCAAGCCAAGTCTTACAATCATAGGTGTCTAAAGCAGGCACAAGGAGGTTCTAATTAAATGAGCACAATCACACAAAAATGCAATTGTTTTATACGAGCATTTTGAAAGTCTTTAATAAAGCTTAACCCTTAGATCAATCGGAAAAAGCAAAATAAGGTACCGACCAGAAGTTCCCACTTTGAATGGGTTTAATTTAACTCTCTACCCCCATCAAAGTGCAAAGAAATCCCTCCAATAAAATAAAATGGTTTTAAGCTCAAGTGCAGTAACACATCCTTTACAACAGAAGTAAGAATGCCTGCAATATCAGGAATCCTTGGAAATAAGTTCACTAACACTACGAAATCCTCACAACACACAAGAACTTTGCAAAACTTAGACAATTTTTGGATAACTCACTCAGAACAGCTTTTTCAGTATGAGGGTAAGTTAGGAAATATCAGAAAAATGTTAAAAGAACATATGACCAGTACAGTAACAAACAAATGGAGTTTTATTAGCAAGTTTAGGCTGAAAAGCAGTGACATATTCAACAAAATAAGTAAATAATGCACAAAAGTGTTAAATATGACTGAAATGGAGCAAGTGCAAAATAATATACTTACATCAGCATTGTAGATCAGATGATTTTAGAAGCTATCCAAGTCTAGCAGCCACAGGTGTACAAGGGAGGCACATGGTATCTCTGAATAAATGAGCCAATCATGCAAAAATGTATTTTTTTTCTATGAGCAGGATGAATGACTGTAATAAAGTTAAACCCTCAGAACAATCAGATAAAAACACCATAAGCTATTGACCAGTAGTTCACACCATGCATGGGTTGAATTTAGCTATTTGACTCACCAAAGTGTAAAGGAACCCCTACAATGTAAAACATGCTGGCTTTGAGCTCAAGTGCAGTAACAAATGCTTTACAATAGAAGTAGGAATTCCTGCAATATCAGGAATCCTTGCAAATAAGTTTACTAACACTGACAAATGTTCACAAAACAGAAAAAATTGCAAACCTTAGAAATATTTGGCAGACTCACTCAGAATGGCTTTTGCGGTATCAGGGGAGGTTAGGAAATATCATAAACTTGTTAAAACAATCTAAGTTCAGTAGACTTTCTTTAACAAGTGGAGGCTGAAAATCAGTGACAAATGCATGCAAATAAATGCAAGCAGGACAGAAGTGTTAAATATCACAGCAACAGAGCAAGTACTAGTGCAAATGCAAAAAATATACTTACATCAGCTTTGTAGGACAGATGATTTTAGAAGCAATTCAAGTCTTACAGTCACAGGTGTCCAAGGCAGGCACATGGTAGCTCTGAACAAATAAGCACAATCACACAAAAATGAAACTGTTTCATAGGAGCAGGACAAAAGGCTTTTATAAGTTAAACCCTCAGGCCAATCAGATGAAAACACAATAAGGCATCAACCAGTATTCCCCAGTTGCATGGGTTGAATGTTGCTCTCTGCTGCCACAATAGTTCAAAAAAACCTTCCAGTGTAAAACAAACTGGATTTCAGCTCAAGTGCAATAACAAATGTTTACAATACAAGTAAAAATTCCTGCAATATCAGGAATCATTGGAAATAGTTTCACTAACCCTGGCAAATGTTCACAACACATAAAAACTTTGCAAACCTAGAAATATTTTGCCAGACTCACCCAGAATGGCTTTTTCAGTTTCAGAGGAGGATATGACATATCAATGTATTGTTAAAACAACCTAAGAATAGTGGAGTTACAGTCAGATTGAGTTTCTTTAACAAGTGCAACTACCCACCTACATCTCCTCAACCAGCTCCAGAGTACAATTTAAAAAACTCCTAGCTACGAACTTACAAAACACTTGGCTTTGTTCTTGCCTACCTACCTGATGAACTCTGTATACTGCATATTCATACACACCCCCTGAGTTATCTGGCTCTACACTTCTTTTTAACATACTTCATATACTAATCATATTTCTAATCTAACTTGTCTTCTTCCTTCTACACACACACACACACACACACACACATATATATATATATATATATATATATATATATATATACACATATATACTCAACTAACTCAAGTTATATTAAAGCTTCCTCAAAAATGTTGTATTAACCCAAGGATATGCTAGTCTTGTATTTGTACAATACTGAAAGCCTTTGATGTATTTTTTTGTTAAAATTGCTAATTTTTTATCTCTTTTGGTTATTATGGCTTTTAATTTGTAATTTCTATAATGGTGTGTAATCTGTTAAATTTTATAATGTGTGCCTTTTATTGCTGGGTCTTTTCCCCCGGGCCTCCATGGAAAAAGGACCTGTGTCCAGTTGGACTTTCCCAGTAAACAAATGCTAAATAAATAAATAAAGCAGTCTGAAAAACAGTGATAAATTCTACCAAACAAATAAATGCAGCACAGAAGTACTAAAAATCATTGAAACAGTTAAAGGAAGTGCAGAAAATATGCTTATATTATCATTGTAGCCCAGATGATTTTAGAAGCAATCCTAGTCTTCCAGTCACAGGTGTCCAAGGCAGACATATGGAAGCTCTGAACAAGTGATCACAATCACAGAAAAAATTTAATTGTTTTATATGAGCAGGACAAAATGTTTTAATGAGATAAACCATCAGGTCAGTGAGATGCAAACACAATAATGAATCAACCAGCAGTTGCCACTTTGGATGGGTTGAATTTAGCTGTCTGATTCCACCAGAGTGCAAAAGACCTTGTAATAGAAAACACGCTGGTTGTCAGCTCAAGAGCTGTAACACATGCTTAACAGCAGAAGTAAGAATTCCTGCAATACCAGAAGTCCTTGAAAATAAATTCACGAACACTGAGAAATGCACACAACACACAAAACCTTTGCAAAACTTAGAAATATTTTATTAAACTTACCGAGAAGAGGTTAATCAGTCTTAGAAGAGGTTTGGAAATATCAGAATATCATTAAAACAGCCTAGTAGCAGTAAAGTAACAAACAGACGAAGCATCTTTGAAAAGTGCAAGATGAAAAAAGTGAAAAATTCTACTAAATAAATGACTGCAGCTCAGATGTGTTAAATATAACCGAGACAGCTAAAGCAAGTGCAAAAAAACTTATATCAGCTTTGTACGCCACACATTTTTAGAAACAATCCAAGTCTTTCAGTCACAGGTGTCCGAGGCAGGTACAAGGAGGTTTTAATTAAATGAGCACAATCACACAAAAATGTAATTCTTTTATACGAGTATTATAAAGTTTAACCCTCAGACCAATAGGAAAAAAAAAGAATAAGCTATTGACCAGTAGTTTCCACTTTAGATAGGTTTAATTTAACTCTCTGCCCCCATCAGAGTGCAAAGAAATCCCTCCAATAAAAAACAAACTGGTTTTAAGCTCAAGTGCAGTAACAAATGCTTTACAAAAGAAGTAAGAATTCCTGCAAAATCAGGAATCCTTGGAAATAAGTTCAATAACACTGAGAAATGCTCACAACACACAAGATCTTTGCAAACTTAGAAATATTTTGGAAGGCTCAGTCTGAACAGCTTTTACAGTATCAGAGTAAGTTAGGAAATATTGGAATAATGTTAAAAGTATGACCAGTACAGTAACAAACAGATGAAGTTTCATTAACATGTGCAGGCTGAAAAACTGTGACAAATTCAACCAAATAAGTAAATACGGCACAGAAATGAAATGAAGCAAGTGCAAAACAATATACTTACATTAGCTTTGTAGACCAGATGATTTTAAAAGCAATCCAAGTCTAGCAGTCACAGGCATACAAAGGGCCCACATGGTATCTCTGAATAAATTAGAACAATCACATAAAAAAATATAATTCATTTATATGAGCAAGATGAAAGGGTTTTTTAAAGTTGAATCCCAGACCAGTTAGATAACACAATAAGCCATTGACCAGTAGTTCCAACACTGGATGGGTTGAATTTACCTCTCTACTCCCACCAGAATGCAAAAGAACTCTTCCAATGTAAAGCAAACTGGCTTTGACCTCAAGTGCAATAAAAAGAAGTTATGTACTTACCATAACGTTCCATGTGAGTTGTACATCTCGCCTTTTTTGTTCTTACAAACGGTTCAGAGCCGATCCCTTGGCTCCGAGTCAGCCACTTTCCAAACTCAGACTCTCAGAGAAGCTCGAGACCTAGTGGATATCCCATGATCCCCTGCTGTAACTCCCCAGATCTAGCAAGCTGAAACGCAGGAAACCAAGGAAAGGTACCAACCCCCTGAATCGTGAATTCCAGAAGAAAACAGGAATAGAGGAAGGAGGCAATCTGCCCAAGGATAGGCTGATCTAAAAATGACCAAAACTGACCTCCCTGCTAAGGCAACCATCACT
This sequence comes from Protopterus annectens, assembly GCF_019279795.1. NCBI lineage: Eukaryota > Metazoa > Chordata > Ceratodontiformes > Protopteridae > Protopterus > Protopterus annectens. The sequence continues at coordinate 584,127,047 of NC_056746.1, forward strand.
CTCCATGGAGGGGGACAGAGGGAGGGAATGTAAGAACAAAAAGGCGAGATGTACAACTCACATGGAATGTTATGGTAAGTACATATCTTCTTTATGTGAAGTTGTACTATCTTGCCGTTTTGTTCTTACAAACGGGTAGCGTCCCACGCACCCTAATCCTGGGTGGCTCACGGGAGAGCATACCTGAGCACAGTGGAACCAAGGAGGCCCTGTCTCTGGAAGCCCTGTCCACTTTATAGTGAGTGATGAACGTGTGAGGCTTAGACCATGTGGCAGCTGCACAGATAACATCTAAAGGCAAACAGGCAGCATACGCCAGGGATGTAGACACTGCCCGGGTAGAATGGGCTTTAACATCAGAGGACAATGACTGATTGGTAGACGTGTAAACAAATTTGATACAGTTAGCCAGCCATCTGGATAAAGTGTTTTTTGAAACTGCATGTCCCTTCCTGTTATCAGCGAATGAAACAAACAGCTGCTCAGTCTGTCTGAAATCCTTAGTACGGTCAAGGTAGAACCTTAGCTGCCGGTGCACGTCAAGCTTATGCAACATATATTCTAGTTTGTTGGTGTGATGTCTGAAGAAGGTAGGAAGTTCAATGGATTGATTTAGGTTGCTCTCTGAGCACACTTTGGGAAGGAAAGTGGGGTTAGTCCTAAGAGAAACTCTGTCTGGGTGAAAAATTAAATATGGCGGTCTGGAGGACAATGCCTGCAGTTCAGACACTTTATGTGCAGAAGTAATGGCTACTAAGAAAATAGTCTTCCACGAAAGGAATTTCAGATGGCATGAAGAGGCTGGTTCAAATGGGGAAAGCATCAATTGTGATAATTTGAGATTTAAATTCCAGGGAGAAATAGGGTGTTTATCCGGTGGTCTGAGGTGATGGGTTCCTTTTAGAAATGCTTTACAAAGCCTATGCACCATAATGTTAGATCCATCACATCCTACATGAAAGTTTGAGATAGCAGCCAATTGTACTCTTATGGTGACAGCTGCTGAGCCCTTATTGAACAATGAGGATAAAAACTCCAGAATGATATGAAGTGGCGCCACAATTGGATCAATGTTGTAGCGAGCAACCCAATGTACGAATCGTTTCCACTTACTATTGTATAATTTCCTGGTAGACAGTTTGTGAGAAGAAACTATGATATGCTGGATGGCAGGGGACAAATCAGTAGACATGGCTACAGTGGGAATTGGAGCAGCTAAGCTGTCAGATTTAGGGAGAGAAGGGAAGGATGAAGAACTCCCGACGAATGGGTCAGCAGGTCCGGCACTGGGTTCAGGATCCACGGTTCTTCCAGTTGATATTTCCAGAGAAAGGGGAACCAAATTTGTCAAGGCCAAGATGGGGCTATCAATATAACTGTCCTTCCTAGACTTTCTGAATAAATCTGGGAATTAAGGGGATTAGTGGAAAGGCATATAGGAGTCCCAAGGGCCAATCGTGCATGAGTGCGTCCCTTGGTTTGTTCCCCAGTGGGGGATAAAGGGCAAAGTAGCTGCTGCATTTGGCATTCATTGGGGATGCAAACAGGTCACAGCAAGGCCAGCCCCATTGGAGGAAGATCTGTTCCGCCACACTCTGTTTTAGAGACCACTCGTGAGGCAGCAGCATAGCCCTGCTTAAACTGTCGGCTATCATGTTGGAAGATCTCTGGATGTGCATTGCTGTCAGAAAGTGTCCGTGGATACAGCCCACTGCCATATTCTCAGGGCCTCACAGCATAGGGGATAGGACTTGGTTCCCCCTTGTTTGTTGATGTACCAGACTACCGACATGTTGTCCATCTGGATGGCAATCATACCTAGAGGTAGAGAGTTGTGAAAGTGCTGCAACGCTAGGAACATTGCTCTCAGCTCCAGGACGTTGATATGCAAATGAGTCTCCATAACCGACCAAGTGCCTTGGATAGTCTTTCCCTGAAAAAGCCCCACCCACCCTATCAGAGAAGCATCCATGGTCACTGTGGCTACGGGTTGGGGAAGAACAAAGGGATGACCGATTGTCACTTGGTCACTGATTAACCACCAAGTGAGATCTTTCTTGCAAAGAGTTGTCAATCGAATCTCGTATGATAAAGGTAGACACTGGTAGGAACATTGAGCGAAAAGTAGCCATTGTAATATCCGCATGTGTATTCAGCCTAAAGGAACTGCTATCAAGGCCACCACCATTGTGCCCAAAAGTTGTAGTATCTGTGACACCGATGATTTGTCAAGAACTAGGAGGCTGGATAACTGATCCCTCAGTGAGACAATTCTGGATTGAGGCAACTTGATTTTTTCGTTGACGGTGTCTATTTCTACTCCTAAGAAGGTAATATGCTGCGAGGGCAATAACGCAGATTTCTCGAAATTTAGAGTGATACCTAAATGAGAACAAAGATGTATTAAGTAGTCTCTTGCCAACAGAAGTTGATACTTGGTGGTGGCGGTAAGGAGCCAGTCGTCCAGATATGGAAACACTCAGAATCGTAGTCATCTCAGATGAGCCGTAACCACCGTCATGCATTTGGTGAACACCCTGGGGGCTGTGGTGAGACCAAAGGGAAGGGCTCTGAATTGGTAATGACTGGCTCCCAGCTGAAAACGCAGATGATCTCTGGATGCTCTGTCCATTTTGATATGGTAGTATGCATCCTTGAGATCTATAGAGCACATCCACTCCCCCTTTGACAAAAAAGGGAGGATTGATTGCAGCGTGACCATCTGGAACTTCTCCTTCTTTACAAAGGCATTGAGCCTGCTGAGGTCTAGAATGGGCCTCCAGTCCCCCGTCTTTTTTGGCACTAAAAAGAACCTTGAGTAAGTTCCGAATCCTCTTTGGTCTGCCGGGACTGGCTGGATGACTCTTTTGTCTAGAAGATTTTAAATATCTATCTCTGCTAGTTTTCTCAGACTGGGTGGAACGTCTGGACTTTCTGCAAATACAGGGGAATTTCTTATAAAGGGAATGCGGTAACCTCTGGTAATGATGCTTTTCACCCAGGAATCTGTTGTGATGTTTAGCCAGGCATTTGGGTGTAAAGCTAAGTGACCCCTGACTGTCTCCAGAGTAGAACAGTCAGGCTTCCCTTCAGGAACGCTGATAGGGTTTGCTAGAGAACTGGTCCCTGTCACCCTGGTTTTGCAGACCACCTCTGCCGATTGGACGGCGTCTTCCATTTTTACCTCTTCCTCTGCCTCTGGAGGATGTGTCTGTAGGTGTGTTTTGGAAAGCTTCCTGAGGTTTCTGGAACCACATTTTCCCACTTCATTGCCCTTTGGGGTACGGTCTGGATGGAGTGGAAAAACAGACTCCAACGGCAGATAGAGTCTTTCCTTCTTGCTCACACCTCATAAGCGTCTCCTTAACTTTTGGACCAAACAAGGCCGATCTGTCAAAGGGGGTGTTCACAAATGAAGACTTAAAGGCTTCCAAGAAGGAGCACAGGCGCATCCAGGATTGTCTCCTAAGAGCTATTGCTGAACCCGCTGCTCTACTCGAACCCTTGGCAGCATACGAAATGAGCCGCATGGATGAGTTGACTATGGAATTTAGGGTGTTGAGTTGTGCATTCACCTTGTCAGAGATTGCATCAGCTACATTATCCTGGAGAGTGTCTCCTAGTTCTTTGAGGAGATCTCGTTGAAGATGTGTGAAATGAGTTAGGTAGTTTAGCGATCTCATGGAAAATGTCGCCAAACTGAAAATGCGTTTTCCATATCTGTCCATAGTCCTGGAATCCTTATTAGGAGGATGGACAATAGAAGAAGACTCCGACATCTCTTTCTTTGTGGCCGCTGCCACCACCATAGTATCTACCGGAACTCCTTTTGTCAAGAAGGACTTGTCTGATGGTGCAGTAATGAACTTATTAGGCCTCCGAGGGACTGGTTCCATGGTGTCAGGAGACTCCCATGCCCTTTGATTAGTAACGCTTTGGCTAGGCATGTCATGCAAAACCCTTGTCATAATTTTAAGTTTGTTATCATTGATTGCGTTTATGACACTGGACGGGGGGGGTGGGGTCCAGTTGGCCTTAAGTTGGAAGAAAAAGAAATTTTATGGCAACTTAAACTTGACGCAAATTCACCACCAGGCTTGAATGAAATGATTTCTATAAAAAGCTTGTTAAAATTGAAAGCATTACATAGATAGTGTTTTTGACATTACAATACACATATATTTTTTACACTATATCATGCCCCTTTTTTAACAATATTTGGTATATTATTGCTTAACATTTGGAACTTGGGATTTATGTAAGTAGGCTCTTTAAAATGTTTCTTTACATCTAATTTGGATAATGGATTAATTAATCAATTATGTATTTTGATGACATCAGATTATATTGTTTTATATAAGGTGTGTATCAAGATGGTTTTTTATCTGAAGAAGTTTACAATTTGCCAGTAAACGAAAGCGCTAATTACAATTACAGTTGCCAGTGTGGTTTGTCTTCATTTTTTGAGTTTTTATCAGTTTCTGAATTTTTAGTGGAGTTGTTTAGTTCCATTAGTTCATCGAAGGGCAGAGTAACCTAAGAGGTGGATGGTTGAGATCCAAAGGCCTTCAGGAGAACTGACTCATCCTCAGTAGGGGCAAGGGACTGCCAATCCCCTCTCTGTTTCAGGATTTCTAGAATGTCTGAAAATGAGACATCTTCCGAGGGGGACCGTGGGGACTCTTCTGATTCCTCCAAGTCGGTATCTGATGTAAGAGATTCCTGAGGGGAATATAAGTGCCTCCTCTTGCACAGTTTCTTCCTAGGCACTTCTTCGGTGGGAGCCTCCGGAGAAGTATCTAAGGAGGAGGGGACACACGAAGGGGATTCCTGAGGCCCTGGATCTCAATGCTTAGAAGGGATCTGAGGAGAAGAGGTAGAACAAGATCCTTTGGGAAGAGGTGAAGACAGATCCGAGGAAGAAGTGGTCTTAGAAGACAAAACCTTCCACGTGGCATCGAAGGTGCCAGAATCCCGATTTGAAGAATCAACCGGCTCTGAAGAGATTGGTCAATTGCTCAGAACCGAGACCCCATGCTCCAAACCAGAGGATGGGGCCGAGGACATCTGCACCGAAGCACCGAACGGTAGAGTCAGAACTGAAGTGTCGGTTTGACTCTCACGACCGGAGTCAACGAGTGACTGTCAGTCCCGAGGTTCTTCCGTCTGTACCGAAGAAACCAAGGTTGATGGAACCGAGGGAAGAGGATCGAACCTCGGCTCCACAGGTTCTACTAGCATCAGTTCCGTCAGCCCCGGCACCGAAGATTCAATGGGTTTCAGAGGAGGAGGAATGGAGGAAACAAGGGGAAAATTCGGCTCCGAAGTCACTTGACTTGAAGCAGATAACATTTTGGCAAGGGCCGGGTTCTCCAATAACCTTTTCACCACTCGATCCAGATCCACGTCAGATAATTTGGAGGAGTGTGAAGAGTGATGGGTCAAAGGAGCCGAAGAATGCACCGACTGGATGATAGGTGATTGGGTTGCATCGAATATTGGCTCCACCACCAGAGATCGAACAGGTGGATCGATACTCGTTCCCGAGGTCTGTGGAACCGATATTCAAATCACACCAGAGGTACTCGGAGCTGGAGACTTAGGCTCCGAAGATCCTCTAGAAGACTTAGACCCCTTCGATGTCTTAGGAGAGAGGCCAGCTTTTCAAGAGCGGCCTGAAAATCTGGTTTTAGAAGCCCTCTATATACCAACTTCCTTCTTCTTTCTAGCAGAACTCTAGTACTGAAGGAGTGTCAGATAGAGCAGACTTCTTGCAAATGTACAAAGCCAAGACAATACACAGATGTGGTGTGGTTGTCAGTAATGGACATCTTCTGTCCACAACCACATCTCTTAAAACCTGACTTTTGTTTTTCAGACATACTAAAGTCCAACAAAAAAACACAACAAATAAGCTTAAGTATTCTACTATAATTTTAGATATATATATATATATATATATATATATCTAAGAGAAACACCGACTAAATTATCCTAAGATATTATAAAGTTTAAACTACTAGAAAAAAACACTCCACAGCACACTTGACTATAATATGTATATAATAATATATTGACAGAGCCCTGTCAACTACTAAGGAGAAAAAAAACCTTCAGCTACTAAATTGCTATAAAAAATCTACTCTACCAAACTAACTAATTTAACACTATCAAAGAAAATAAATTCTTAAACTACAAACATTTTTAAGTAAGAATAGTTTTCACTGGCCCGAGCTTCACTCTTGAGAGCTTGCGATCATTGCAGGGGCAAACTAGATCTGGAGAGTTACAGCAGGGAATCATGGGATATCCACTAGGTCTCGAGCTTCTCTGAGAGTCTGAGCTTGGAAAGTGGGTGACTCGGAGCCGAGGGTTTGGCTCTGAACTGTTTGTAAGAACAAAACGGCGAGATAGTACAACTTCACATCAAATGGTTTACAACAGAACCAAGAATTCCTGCAATAGCAGGAATCCTTGGAAATCAATTTACTCTCCATGAGAAATGTTCACAAGACACAAACACTTAGCAAAACTTTGAAATATTTTAGGCGACTCATTCAGAACAGCATTTGCAGCATCAGAGGGGGTTACCAAATATCAGAAAGTATTTAAGACAACCTAAGAGCAGTAGAGTAATAAACAGATGGAACTTCTTTAACAGGCACAGGCCAAAAGGACAGCGAAAAATTCAAACAAATAAATAAATGCAGCACAGAAGTGTTATATATCTCTGTAACAGGTTACAGCAAGTGCAAAAAATATACATATATCAGCTTTAAATGCCAGATGATTTTAGAAGCAATCCAAGTCTTGCAGTCACAAATGTCCAAACCAGGTACATGGAAGCGATGAATATGGAGCACAATCACTCAAAAATGCAATTTTTTATATGAGCAGGGTGAAAGACTTTTACGAAGTTAAACTCTCGTGCCAATAAGATAAAAAGACACAAAAGCTATCGACCAGCAGTTGCCACTTTGCAAAGGTTGAATTTAGCTCTCTAGTTCCACCAGAGTGCAAAGAATCCTTCCAATAGAAAAAAAAACTGGCTTTGAGCTTCAGTGCAGTAAGAATGCTTTACAACTGAAGTAAGAATTCCTGCAATATCAAGAGTCCTTGGAAATACGTTCACTAACATTCACTAACACAGAAATGTTCACAACAGAAAACACAGTGCAAAACATAGAAATATTTTGGCAGACTCACACAAATGAGGTTTTTCTGTATCAGAGGATGTTTGGAAATATCAGAATATCATTAAAACAACCTAAGAGCAGTAACATAAAAAATAAATGGAGCTCCTTTAACAAGTTCAGGCTGACAAATAGTGATAAATTCAACAAAATAAATAAATGCAGCACAGAAGTGTTAAATATCACTGAGGCTGCTAGAGCAGTACAAAAACCATACTTATAAGAGCTTTGTAGGAATATGTTTTTAGAAGCAATACAAGTCTTGCACTCACAGGTGTCCAAGGCAGGTTCAAGGAAGAACTGAATAAATGACCACAGTCAAACAAAAATGTATTTTCTTTATACGAGCAGGATGAAATCTTTAATAAAGTTAAACCCTCAGACCAATCAGATAAAAACACAATAAGCTATCAACCAGTAGTTCCACACTGGATGGGTTGAATTTAGCTCTCTGACACACCAGAGTGCAAAGGAACTCCTACAATGTAAAACAAACTGACTTTGAGCTCAAGTGCAGTAACAAATACTTTACAACAGAAGCAGGAATTCCTGCAATATCAGGAATCCTTGGAAAAAAGTTCACTAACACTGAGAAATGTTCACAAAACAGAAAAAGTTTGCAAACTTTAGCAATATTTTGGCAGACACACTCAGAATGGCTTTTGCAGTATCAGGAGAGGTTAGGAAATATCAGAATATTATTAAAACAATCTAAGATCAGTAGAGTTTATCAAGTGCAGGCTGAAAAACAGTGACAAATGCCTATAAATAAATAAAAGCAGGACAGAGGTGTTAAATATCACTGACACAGAAAAAGTGCAAACAATATACTTATATCAGCTTTGTAGGCCAGATGATTTTAGAAGCAATTCAAGTCTTACACTCACAGGTGTCCAAGGCAGGCACATGATAGCTCTGAATAAATGAGCACAATCACACAAAATGTAACTCTTTTGTAGGAGCAGAACAAAATGCTTTTATAAGGTAAATCACAGGCCAATCAGATGAAACCACAATAAGGCATCAACCAGTAGTCCCCAATTGCATAGGTTGAATATTGATCTCTGCTGCCACAATAGTTCAAAAGAACCCTTCCAGTGTAAAACAAACTGTATTTGAGCTAAAGTGCAGTAACAAATGTTTACAATACAAGTAAGAATTCCTGCAATATCAGGAATCATTAGAAATAAGTTCCCTAACCCTGAGAAATGTTCACAACACACAAAAACTTTGCAAACCCAGAAATATTTTGACATCCTCACCAAGAATTGCTTTTTCGTTATCACAGGAGTTTAAGACATATCAAAATATTGTTAGACAAACTAAGACCAGTAGCATTACAATCAGATTGAGTTTCTTTAACAAATGCAACTACCCCCCTACATCTCCTCAACCAGCTATATAGTACAATTTAAAAAACTCCTATCAAGTCACTTAGAAAACAATTGGCTTTGTTCTTGCTACCCACCTGGTGAACTCTATATACTGCATATTCATACACCCCCCTGAGTTTTCTGGCTTCTACACTTCTTACTAACATACTTCATATACCAGTCATATTTCTAACCTAACGTTCCTTCCTCTCTCTCTCTAGGTATATATATATATATATATATATATATATATATATATATATATATATATATATATATATATATATATATATATATATATATATATAAATATATATATATATATATACATATATATATATATATATATATATACTGAAGTACCTCAAGTTATATTAAGGTTTCCTCAAAAATGTTGTATTAACTCAACTATATTCTAGTCTTGAATTTGTACAATACTGGAAAGCCTTTGATTTATTCTTTTTTTAAAATTGCTAATGTTTTATCTATTTTGGTTATTATGGTGTTTAATTTGTAATTTCTGTAATGACTTGTAATCTGTTAAATTTTATAATGTGTGTCTTTTATTGCTGGAGCTTTTCTCCCCAAGCCTCCAAGGAAAAAGGACCTGTGTCCAGTTGGACTTTCCCTGTAAACAAATTTTAAATAAATAAAGTGCAGTCTGAAAAACAGTGAAAATTTCAACCAAATAAACACAGCACAGAAGTGTTAAATATCAATGAAACAGTTAGAGGAATTGCAAAAAATATACTTATATCAGATTTGTAGTCCAGATGATTTTAGAAGCAATCCTAGTCTTGCAGTCACAGATGTCCAAGGCAGGCACATGGAAGCTCTGAAGAAATTATTACAATCACAGAAAAATGTAATTGTTTTATATGAGCAGGACAAAAGGCTTTTATAAGATAAACCTTCAGGTCAATGATATGAAAACACAATAAGGTATCAACCAGTAGTTGCCACTTTGGATGGGTTGAATTTAGCTGTCTGATTCCACCAGAGTGCAAAAGAATCCTTCCAATAGAAAACAAGCTGGCTTTGAGCAAAAGAGCAGTAGCAAATGATTAACAACAGAAATAAGAATTCCTGCTATACCAGAAGTCCTTGGAAATAAATTCACTAATACTGAGAAATGTTCACAACACACAAAACCTTTGCAAAACTTAGAAATATTTTATCAGACGTACCGTGAATAGGTTTAGCAGTGTTAGAGGAGGTTTGGAAATATCAGAATATCATTAAAACAGGCTAGGAGCAGTAAAGTAACAAACAGATGGAGCTTCTTTGACAAGTGCATAATCAAAAAAGTGAGAAATTCTACCAAACAAATGAATGCAGCATAGAAGTGTTAAATATAACTGAGACAGCTACAGCAAGTGCCAAAAAAACCCTTAAATTAGCTTTGTAGGCCACGTGTATTTAGAAGCTATCCAAGTCTTGCAGTCACAGGTGTCCAAGGCAGGCAAAAGGATGTTCTAATTTAATGAGCACAATCACCCAAAATGTAATTGTTTTATAGGAGCATTGTGTAAGTCTTTAATAAAGTTTAACCCTCAGATCATTCAGATAAAAACAGAATAAGCTATCGACCAGTAGTTCCCACTTTGGATGGGTTTAATTTAACTCTCTGCCCCCATTAGAGTGCAAAGAAATTCCTCCAATAAAAAACACACTGGTTTTAAGCTCAAGTGCAGTAACACATCCTTTACAACAGAAGTAAGAATTCCTGAAATATCAGGAATCCTTGGAAATAAGTTCACTAACACTAAGAAATGCTCACAACACACAAGAACTTTGCAAAACTTAGAATTCTTTTGGAAGACTCACTCAGAACAGCCTTTTCAGTATGAGAGTAAGTTAGGAAATATCAGAATAATGTTAAAGGAACATATGTCCTGTACAGTAACAAACATATGGAGTTTCATTAGCATGTTTAGGCTGAAAAGCAGTGACAAATTCAACCAAATAAGTAAATAATGCACAGAAGTGTTAAATATGACTGAAATGGAGCAAGTGCAAAATAATATACTTACATCAGCATTGTAGATCAGATGATTTTAGAAGCTATCCAAGTCTAGCAGCCACAGGTGTACAAGCGAGGCACATGGCATCTCTGAATAAATGAGAACAATCACCAAAAATGTAATTTATTTATACGAGGAGGATGAAAGGGTTTTTTAACGTTGAATCCCCACTCAATCAGATAACAACATAATAAGCTAGTGACCAGTAGTTCCGCCATTGGATGGATTGAATTTACATGTCTAAACCCACCAGAATGCAAACAAACACTTACAATGTAAAGCAAACTGACTTTGACCTCAAGTGCAATAACAAATGCTTTACAGCAGAACTAAGAGTTCCTGCAATACCAGGAATCCTTGGAAATCAATTCACTCTCTATGAGAAATGTGCACAAGACACAAACACTTAGCAAAACTTTGAAATATTTTGGCAGACTCACTCAGACCAGCTTTTTTGCATCAGAGGAGGTTACCAAATAGAAAATATTTAAAACAATGTAAGAGCAGTACAGTAACAAATAGATGGAGCTTCTTTAACAAGACAGTGATAAATTCAAGCAAATAAATAAATGCAGCACAAAAGTATTAAATATCACTGAAACAGTAACAGCAATTGCAAATAAATATACTTATATCAGCTTTATAGGCCAGATGATTTTAGAAGCAATCCAAGTCTTGCAGTAACAGGTGTCCCAGCCAGGTACATGGAAGCTATGAATATAGAGCACAATCACACAAAAATGCAATTTCTTTTTATACGAACAGGATGAAAGACTTTTACAAAGTTAAACTCTTGAATCAATAAGATAAAAAGACAATAAACTATCAATCTATAGGTGCCACTCTGAACAGGTTGAATTTAGCTTCCTACTCACACCAGTGTGCAAAAAACCCTTCCAGCAGAAAACAAACTGTGTTTGAGCTCAAGTGCAGTAAGAATATTTTACAACAGAAGTAAGAATTCCGGCAATATCAGGAGTCCTTGGAAATAAGTTCACTAACACTGAAAAATGTTCACAACACAAAACACAGTGCAAAACTTAGAAATATTATGGCAGACTCACCCAAAAGAGCTTTTGCAGTATCACAGGATGTTTGGAAGTATCAGAATATCATTAAAACAACCTTAGAGCAGTAAAGTAACAAACAGATGGAGCTTCTTTAACAAGTGCTATCTGACAAATAGTGATAAATTCAACCAAATAAATAAATGCACCACAAAAGTGTTAAATATCACTGAGACCACTAGAGCAAGTGCAAAAAACATACTGATATCAACTTTGTAGGCCCAATGTTTTTAGAAGCAATCCAAGTTTTGCACTCCCGTGTGTCGAAGGCTGACACAAGGAAGTTCTGACTAAATGAGCCAATCACACAAAAATGTAATTTTATTGTATGAGTAGGATGAAAGACTGTAATAAAGCTAAACCCTCAGAACAATCAGATAAAAACACCATAAGCTATCGACCAGTAGTTCCCCCCATGAATGAGTTGACTTTAGCTCTCTGACCCACCAAAGTGTAAAGGAACCCCTACAATGTAAAACAAGCTGGTTTTGAGCTCAAGTGCAGTAACAAATGTTTTACAACAGAAGTAGGAATTCCTGCAATATTAAAAATCCTTGCAAATAAGTTTACTAACGCTGACAAATGTTCACAAAACAGAAAAATTTTGCAAACCTTAGAAATATTTTGGCAGACACACTCAGAAAGGCTTTTGCAGTATCAGGGGAGGTTAGGAAATATTAGAATATTGTTAAAACAATCTAAGTTCAGTAGAGTTTCTTTAACAAGTGGAGGCTGAAAATCAGTGACAAATGCATACAAATAAATAAAAGCAGCACAAAAGTGTTAATTATCACAGCAACAGAGCAAGTGCAAAAATATAGGTTTATAGGTAGGTACTAGGCTATCTGCCTGAAGGCATTTATAAGACTAGCCAGATTGTGTTGGCTTTCGCCGTCCCCCTTAGATTAGTTCCCTGTGCCTCTGTTCAGCAGAGCCACTGAATTGATCCCGGGGTAAACTTTCTGTTTCACATCCACTCGTCAAGGTTTCTTTTGAAGAGTGTTAGCGAGGAGCTCTGCCTAATGTAGATTGGGATCTTGTTCCAAAGCATGGGAAGTCTCTGGGACAGGTATCTATCCCTCCAGCACATCCTATTTATTGTTGTGGTGAGATTTAGATCCCTAGAGCCTGTGGCTCAAGAGGATAAGGTTTTCTTTAGGTGGAGCATGTCCATCAATTCTGGGTTGGGCATGGCCTTATATGTCAGGCAGAGATCACCTCTGAGTAGGCGGTATGCAATCGAGTACAGCTGGAGTTTTTTCAGTCGAGCTGCATAGGGCATCTGTTTGAGACCAGTGATCCTCTTGGTGAGGTAGTTTTGTGGTCTTTCCAGCTGTTGCAGGTGTCTTGTAAGGTACATCCCAAATGGGGCTTTGTACTCTATGATGGGTCTGATGAGTAGATGGGCACAATGACCTCTTTTGATCTGGATGCGAACCCTTTTGTGATTAGGTGAGCCACATAGAAGGATTTTCTAACCACTTTGGCAATGTGATTATCAAAGGTGAGATTACTATCTACTTGGGTCCCCAGATCTCTTATTATGTCTTCTGTATTTAGGGGACTATTACCTATGTGGTAGTTTCTGGGTACTTTGTTTTTTCCAAAGGGGATGACTATGCACTTTTTGGCATTTAGCTTGAGGCCATGATTTTGACACCAGGTATCCGTCTCAGTGAGACCCTTTTGGAGGATATCTGTGTCAGCCAGAGAGTCAATTATAGCCCCTAGTTTGCAGTCATCTGCGAACTTGGTCAGCCATAGTCCTCCTGTGCTTGCCTGTACCTCTGAGAAGTATATGCCAAACAGGAGGGGTCCTAGGACTGAGCCCTAGGAAGTGCCAGTTGTAACCGGTTTAGAGTCGGACCTCGCTCCTGCAACTCTCACCAAGTGGATTCTGTTCATGAGCCAGTTGGCAATCCATCTTGTGATTTAGGGGGTTATGTTCATGCTGGTGAGCTTGTCTATAATACCAGAATGGGGAATGGTGTTGAGGCCTTAGCGAGGTCTAGGTAGGCTGTGTGTACCACTTTTCCTTTATCTATACCCTTGGTAACTGTCTCAAAGAAGTCTACCAGGTTTAGGAGGCATGATCCACCCTTAACAAAGCCAAACTGGGTAGGGTCCAGTGTTTGGAGGTTCCCAATGTTTCTGTTAATGAGTTCCATGATGATGCGCTCCATAGCCTTGCAGACCAAGCTAGTCAGACTTATAGGGCAATAGTTCCAAGGGTCTGTTTTGGCTCCACCTTTGTTGAGTGGAATAACTATTGCTGTGCACCACTCTATGGGTACGTAGCCTGTGGAGAGGCTGAGTTTGAACAGTGTGTTTAGGTGAGGGGTTAGTTCATCTTTGAGCTCATGTAGGATGCAGCCTGGGACACTGTCCAGTCCTATTGATGCTGGGTTTTTGGCTTTGGAGAGGGCTGTTTTAACCTGAGTGTCTGTGATTTCAGGGACTCTACATTCTTCTGGTATGGTTATGGGCCCTTTTGTGGGTGAGAGGGGGGGTTAAGTTTGCTATGAACCTGTCTGCCAGGATGTTGGTAATATCAGTCAGTTCAGTGTATTTTGTGCCATTCTGCACTAACTCCGAACAGATATGAGCATTGCCACTTAGATTCTTGACATAGCTAAAGAATGTCTTGTGGTTATCTTTGGAGTCCTTGGCAATTTTCTTTCAAAGCTCACCTTGGATGATTTTATGAGGGATTATAGTTACTTGCTGATACTGATCAGGGATGTCTTCCCTTCTTGGGATTTTACTCTTTTCTGTACTAGTTTCCTCCTTTTATTGCATAGCTTGTTTATGACAGGAGTCCACCAGACTAGTTTCCTTTTCTTGGAGAAGTGAGTCTTGGTTTTGCTTGGGATGGCACAATCCATGCATTCTTGTACGTGTCCATAGAGTGCATTAGTAAAAGACTTTGCAGCTTGGACCGCAGTATCCTTCAGTATGGGGGGCTTTGTCCGGGGTTGGGGGTGGAATGTGGATAGCCAAAGTGATTTGTTTATGGTCAGATCTAACCAGCGAAGGGTTGACCTCCAGTGTGGCACACCGGTTGCCCATGTTGGTGATTACCAGGTCCAATATGTTGTCACCTCTGGTGGAAGTGTTGACCAGTTGAACCAGGGCATTTGAGTATATAAATTCTAGGAAAAGTTGGGCAAGGGAGTTAGTACTGGAGTAGTTCTCTCAGTTAATGTTTGCGTAATTGAAATCACCCAATATTAGGGTGTTTGGTAGGACCTTTATGTTTCCCAGTGTTTCCAGAAATGCAGAATGGGGGTCCAGGTACATGGTGGGTGATCTGTAGCAAGCTACAATTTAAATTGCAGTTTTGCCCAGTGTTAGTTGCACGTGGATGATCTCTGAAGCATTATGCTGTGCCACTAATGTGGCGGTGTGGGTATCCTTGATGAATATGGATACGCCCCACCTTTTGTATTTTGGTTTGGGTTCTGTGGCTGAAATGGATGGTATGAGTTGTAGCCTGGTAGTGCTGGGGTGCTCTCTGGATCCTTAAACCAGGTTTCTGTAACTGCACATATATCGATTTTACCTATGCTGAGGAGTGCCTCTAGTGCATGCATTTTGAGGTTTAGACTTCTGACATTGAGTAGCATTACCCTGAGTTTTTTGTTACTTGTACTATTTACAGCAGTGGAGTTGTCTTTTGAGCCTTGCCTAAACAAGGCACTATGGGGCTGGCAAGAGCCTTGGCCAGTATTCGAAAGCCTAAGGGTGACAGGTGCAAGCCGTCTCTAGCGAAGCAACTTGGCTTGTCAAGCATGTCATCCCAGGTGGACAGACACTGGATCCACTTTGAATGACACCAGATATTTAGCCAAATGTTGAAATTGAGAAGTTTCTCTTTATACCGTGGTATCATTCTTGGTGAGGGCAGGATGCTACTCAGGGTCATACCGGCCTGATCTACGTGATCAGAGAACTCTTCCATGTCTTTTTTCGTGCTTATATCAGCTTTGTAGGCCAGATGATTTTAGAAGCAATTCAAGTCTTATAGTCACAGGTGTCCA
Source organism: Protopterus annectens (assembly GCF_019279795.1). Lineage (NCBI taxonomy): Eukaryota > Metazoa > Chordata > Ceratodontiformes > Protopteridae > Protopterus > Protopterus annectens. The sequence continues at coordinate 584,142,744 of NC_056746.1, forward strand.
AGGCAGACACATGGTAGCTCTGAACAAATGAGCAGAATCATACAAAAATGTAACTGTTACGTAGGAGCAGGACAAAAGGCTTTTATAAGTTAAACTCTCAGACCAATCAGATGAAAACACAATAAGGCATCAACCAGTAGTCCCCAACTGCATGGGTTGAATTTTGATCTCTGCCGCCACAATAGATCAAAAGATCCCTTCCAGTGTAAAACAAACTGGATTTCAGCTCAAGTGCAGTAACAAATGTTTACAATACAAATAAGAATTCATGCAATATCAGGAATCATTGGAAATAAGTTAACTAACCCTGAGAAATGTTCTCAACACACAAAAACTTTGCAAACCTAGAAATATTTTGGCAGACTCACCTAGAATGGCTTTTTTAGTATCAGCGGAGGATATGACATATCGAAATATTGTTAAAACAACCTAAGAGCAGTGGAGTTACAATCAGATTGAGTTTCTTTAACAAGTGCAGCTATCCACCTACATCTCCTCAACCAGCTCCATAGTACTATTTAAAAAACTTATATCTACTCACTTAGAAAACACCTGGCTTTGTTCTTGCTACCTACCTGGTGAACTCTATATACTGCATATTCATACACACACTCTGGGTTTTCTGGCTCTACACTTCTTATTAACATACTTCATATACTAATCATATTTCTAATCTAACTTGTCTTCCTCCTTCTACATATATATGTATATATATGGATCTAGGTTACTACATTGACAACTAAGAAGATTGACAGCCACTTCCCCGACACGAAAACACCGACACATAAATAATCAAAACTGCAAATCACGGACATTTAACAGGTAACGGGTTTAAATTTCGCTAATCATGCCTACCATGTTTTAGTAAGTGTGGCAGTGTTATGCATGTGTTATGATTATTGTATTACTAAGTCCTTATTGTAGGCATGATTAGCGAAATTTAAACCCGTTACCTGTTAAATGTCCGTGATTTGCAGTTTCGATTATTTATGTGTTGGTGTTTTCGTGTTGGGGAAGTGGCTGTCGATCTTCTTAGTTGTCGATGTTGTAACCTGGATCCATATATATATATATATATATATATATATATATATATATATATATATATATATATATATGTGTATATATATATATATATATATATATATATATATTTATTTATTTTATTTATTTATTTAAATTTGTTGACCGGGAGTGTCCGACTGGACGTGGGTCCATTTTCAGCGGAGGCCCAGGGAGAAAAGCTCCACAGTAAAATAAACAGACAGTAGTTACATTGGATTACATAGTGATTAACAATTTAACATAGAAATTACTTACAACATATTTACAGATGAAGAACATAGTACACCAGTAGACAACTAGAATCATTATCTGTGAAGTACATAACAGGCATTAACAAATGTAACAATGAGAAGTTCCTGCTGTATAATAAGTACTAGGCTTATGAGCATCTGAGCTTGCTATCATCAAGGTAGTTAGTGGAGGTGAAAGAAAGGTAGTAGTTGGATGGGGTGGATGATATTAGAGTGGGAGTTGCAAGGGCATAGCCAGCATGTTTTTAGGTGCGCTTTTAATAAAGTTTTGAAGTTGGTGCATGATGGTACGGAGGTAATTGTGGGTGGGAGTGAGTTCCATAATTTGGCTATTGCGCAAGAGAATAGTGCTTCATCAGCAGAGTTATTGGCTTTAGTGATCTGCAAGTGATTTTTGTTGCTTGATCTTAGTGGTCTGGTGGTGCGATAGGGTTGGAGTAGAATCTGGAGGGATGGGACATTTAGTGGATGGTTTACTAGTTTGTGGGTGAGTGAGAGTTGATACCACTGAAGGAGGTGCCAGCCCAGTTCAACAAGTGAGAGACAGTGGTGACTACAGTAGGATGCCCCTGTGGAGAATTTTGCGATTTTGTTGTAGCAGGTCTCTAGCTTGTTTAGATCACATTGCCTTAGGTTGGTATATATTGGAGAGGCATAAAGTAGGGTGGAGATAAGGTGGGAATTTGCTATTGAAATCTTTGCTGCTTTGGCGAGAAATTGTTTATTTCTGTATAATGTTCCTAGTTTTTTGTGGACTTTTTTTATGGTCATGGATATGTGAATGTCAAATTTTAGTTATTGTCTATTTCCACTCCTAGCAATTTGGTGTGTTCAGTTGGGTATATAGTGGTGTTGTCTTTTGCTGTGATGTTAAAGTGAGAGTTGTTTTGAGTATGTTTGGTGGGTTGGAAGATGAGTAGTTTAGTTTTGTTTGGGTTGAGTATTAATTGGGCATCGGATAACCATGTTTCAACAGAGGAAAAGGCTTTCTGTGTGACTTTTTGCAGTTTGGGTAGGGACTAGGCTGAGCAGATGATGGTAGAGTCATCTGCGTATTGGATGAGTGTGCCATGTTTGGTGGCAGAGGCTAGATTATTGGTGTAAACAGAGAAAAGTAGGGGTCCAAAGATGGATCCTTGGGGAACCCCTATGGAGACAGGTAGTTGGGGAGATATGTCATTCTGCCATACAACGGATTGTTGACGGTCAGACAGGTAACTCTGAAACCAGTTGGTGACTGATTGTGAGAAGGATAGGTTATTGGGGACAGAGATAAGTTGTTTGTGTGGGACCATGTCAAATGCTTTAGATAGGTCTAGGAAAGTAGCAGAGGAGAGATAGCCATTGTTTTTATGCTGAAGGATAGTGTTTGTAAAGGAGAGTAAGGCAGTGGTGGTGGTGCTATGGTTTGGTCGGAAACCATGCTGAGTACTGGAAAGGAGGTTGTTAGTAAGGAGGTAGTGTGAGACCTGAGAGTGTATGCATCTCTCTAGTATTTTGGAGAGTGGAGAGAGAATAGCTATGGGGCGGTAATTGGTTAGTTCTGCAGAGGGTCTGCCTTTGTGGAGGGGAATTATATGTGAGACTTTCCACAATGTGGGAACGTAACTTTCTGACAGAGATCGGTTAATCAAGATGGATACTGGGTAGGCCAGAGCATCAGCTGCGATTTGTAGGTATTCACTTGGGAGGTTGTCTGCTGCTAATTTGGTGGGTTTAAGTTTAGTTAAGAGTTTTTATGTTGGAGGTAGGTACAGGAGAAAAGAGAAGGCAGTGGGGAGATTACTAGTTGAAGGTGTGGGTTGGAGGGAGGGTTGTGTTGTTTAGCTAGTGATAGTATGGTTTGGGTGAAGTGTGTGTTGAATGAGGTAGCAATATTTTCTGCGGAGTGAGGGATGTTAGAAGGAGGGGTACTGACTTTACCTGGGTGGAGGATGGAGTTTACGGAGGACCAGAATTGTTTGGTGCTGTGTTGTGAGGAGTCTAGGGCAGACTGGTAGTACTGGAATTTGTCCCGTTTTATTAGCTTTTTGACTCTATTGCGTAGTTCTAGGAATGTCTGTCTAGTTGCGGGGGTTTTGGTTTTGCGCCAGTGCTCCCAGGCTTTATCCCTGTTTTTCATTTCTGACATAGTGGTTTCTGTAGCCATGGGGAGGGTTGTGCTTTGGTTCTGCAAAATCTTATGGGGGCATGGTAATTAAGGATGTTCAGGAAGGTAGTATTAAAAGATTCAACTGCGTCATCTAGACTGAGGTACTTTAGAGCATGCCAGTTACATTCTTTGAGGGATGAGATGAATGTGAGTGGGTTAAAGTTTATTTTTTTTACGTATTTGACGATAGATGACAGGTTTAGCTTGGTGCAGGTATTTTTTGAGTAGGAATGTTGGGGAGTGATCACTGAGGCTATCTGATAAGCAGCCTGTTATATACGACTGGGGGTTCTTACTGACTAGTATCCAATCCAGGGTAGAGTGCTTGCTGGAGTTTTTATTTATCCTTGTTGGTGACTGGACTAGTTGGGTGAAGCCATGAAGGTGTACATGATGGGTTGGATTGTTGCCAGAACAGGATTGCCAGTCAATATTGAAATCACCTAAGATGATAGTTTCTTGGGGGAGATGGTGGGTAGACCAGCTGAGGAGGTTTTCTAGTGGAGGGATGTTTTGGCCAGATGGGAAGTAGCATCCAATTATGTTGATGGTTTTGTTTCAGTTAATTTTGAGGTTGGTATATATTATTTCTTCATTGCCTATTTGTGGAGCTGATGATTTTAAGATCTGGATGTTTAGATGTTGTTTAAATATTATAGCTACACCACCTCCTTTTTTGTTTAGCCGGTCTACTCTTAGTATGCCGTAACCTGTAGGGAGTATTTGCTCACTGGTAATGTGAGGTTTTTGCCAGGTTTCTGTCAGGATGACTATATCTGGGGAGTATAAGTCTATGATGGCATGGAGATCATGGACTTTGTTGGATATACTTCTAATATTTAGGCTTAGTAGAAGGAAGTCACTTGGCTTTCTATTGGCTGTAATATGGGAGAAGTTGTGATTTCTAGTCTGATTATGAGGATTGGGGTTGGAGATGGTAGGGCCAGGGTTGGGGTGGATGTCTCCACTTAGGGCTAGTTTTTATATGCATGAGATTATTAGTTTTCTCAGTTTTTGAATGTGTTTGTTTATAAGGGAAATTTTATGATTGTGCTCTGTGGGTAATAGGTATGGTGGGAGGGTTACTATGTTAAGTTGTAGGGATGCTTTATGTTTGAGTAATGTAGTTGATAGAATATGTGGGGGGTGCATAGGGATGGTTCTTGAGTTGGTGGGAGGGAAGCTGAGTATGGGTGAGACATGGGTGGTGGTGTGAGTAGTACTACAGTGGTAGTGGTTGAGTGTGGGAATGATGGAGCTTTGGTAGGATGTAAGATATGCAAGGAGAGTGCATGCAGTGAGCAAAGGAAAGGTATGCTTGTACATGTCAGTTGAGGAGGTGTGATAGAGGGAATATGGAGGAGGTAGTGTTGGGTTAGCGCTGTGGTTGGCTATTGGAAAGATGGGAGGGGTTTGAGTGCAATTAAGGTGGGACCACTGGGGGCGGGAGGGAATAGGGGGCAGGGCAGGGAGCGAAGTGGTAGGTTCTTGTATGAGGGGCTGGAAACAATCACAAAGCAAGACAAGTATGTGTTAAGAACAATCACAATTGACCAAGGACTGCTCTGAAACTGTAAGTCTTGTCTTAATTTCTCAGGTGGAAAACCAGGATAACCTTGTATCAGTAGGCTACTGTGGTATAGTTTAAATAAACAAACACACAGTATTGATCAGTTATGGATACTATTTGCTAACAGAAGGGAATAAGAGAAAGTGGAAGATGTGTGTGGTGGTGGTGGTGGTGGGGGGGGCTGCTTACAGCCAAAGCACAGTGCTCTGCAGGGGAAAATGAAGATTGGCTCAAACAGTTAGACACATACTCAAAGTTAACTGTAGCTGTTTGCAGACAGTTCAGACCTGGACTGCACTTTTCTTATAGGAATGTTAAAGGTGGTACCACAGTTGAATACTTAAGAGTGGTGTTAGGTCTAGAAAAGAAGAGTACAGAGAGGAGTAAGCACTTTTGAGATGGTAAATATATATTATAAAGATTATGAAAAACACACTGAGCAAATAGCTACCACATGCAATGTCCTGAACCACTACTTAGTATATGCAGATACTGAGCCAATTGGAAGAACATTAGAAAACAAAAAACAGACAGTTATGCAGCCACAGATAAAAATATAGCGAGCAGCAATCTGTCGTGGTTCTCTAATGTGATTCTATCCACCAGTAACAGCACAAACTTATAGAAATAATTTAGACACTAGTATGAGCTGTCTACACACAACACTATTACATAAATAACATTAGTGAACAAGGTGCAGCTATGCAAATAGACCATACATACTATTATACTAGTAACAACTTGGTGCATGCCATGGTAACATCAAAAATAAAGCATAAAACATATTAGATGTCTAACACAATTCAACATAAACATATACAGTTGTAAAATGTCTAATACAATTCAACATAAATAGGCATTTACAGTTGTAAAACACTTACTGGAGAGACACTGAGCCTTCATGGGGCCTGTAGCAGAATGGAATGTAGTTTTACAAATGGTGCCTGCCACAGGTACTATTTATTAACTCTGGGATTGTCTTAAGGTAATAAACAGGGAAGGGGAGGGGAGAACAAGGGTGTGAGCAGGCAGTTCTTTGTACTGCTGCAAATGAGCCAAAGCAAGACAAGTATGTGTTAAGAACAATCACAATTGACCAAGGACTGCTCTGAAACTGTAAGTCTTGTCTTAATTTCTCAGGTGGAAAACCAGGATAACCTTGTATCAGTAGGCTACTGTGGTATAGTTTAAATAAACAAACACACAGTATTGATCAGTTATGGATACTATTTGCTAACAGAAGGGAATAAGAGAAAGTGGAAGATGTGTGTGGTGGTGGTGGGGGGGGGGGCGCTGCTTACAGCCAAAGCACAGTGCTCTCCAGGGGAAAATGAAGATTGGCTCAAACAGTTAGACACATACTAAAAGTTAACTGTAGCTGTTTGCAGACAGTTCAGACCCGGACTGCACTTTTCTTATAGGAATGTTAAAGGTGGTACCGCAGTTGAATACTCAAGAGTGGTGTTAGGTTCAAAGTTAACTGTAGCTGTTTGCAGACAGTTCAGACCCGGACTGCACTTTTCTTATAGGGCTGTTAAAGGTGGTACCGCAGTTGAATACTTAAGAGTGGTGTTAGGTTTTTTAGATTTATAGTTATAAATTTATTTATATTTATATAAATATATATATATATATATATATATATACTCAAGTACCTCAAGTTATATTAAGGCTTCCTCAAAAATGTATTAACTCAAGTATATGCTAGACTTGAATTTGTACAATACTGAAAGCCTTTGATGTATTCTTTTGTTAAAATTGCTAATGTTTTATCTCTTTTGGTTATTATGGCTTTTAATCTGTAATTTATATAATGGCATGTAATCTGTTAAATTTTATAATGTGTGTCTTTTATTGCTGGAGCTTTTCCCCCGGGCCTTCTTGGAAAAAGGACCTGTGACCAGTTGGACTTTCCTGGTAAACAAAGTTAAATAAATAAATAAAGCAGTCTGAAAAACAGTGATAAATTCAACCAAATAAATAAATGCAGCACAGAAGTATTAAATATCACTGAAACAGTTAGAGGAAGTGCAAAATATACTTATATCACCTTTGTAGCCCAAATGATTTTAGAAGCAATCCTAGTCTTGCAGTCACAGGTGTCTAAGGCAGGCATATGGAAGCTCTGAATAAGTGATCAGAATCACAGAAAAAATGTAATTGTTTTATATGAGCAGGGGAACATGCTTTTATAAAATAAACCATCAAGTCAATAAGATGCAAACACAATAAGGTATCAACCAGTAGTTGCCACTTCGGATGGGTTGAATTTAGCTGTCTGATTCTACCAGAGTGCAAAAGAACCCTTCCAATAGAAAACAAGCTGGCTTTGAGCTCAAGAGCAGTAACAAATACTTTACAAAGGAAGTAAGAATTCATGCAATACTAGATGTCCTTGGAAATAAATTCAATAACACTGAAAAATGTTCACAACATACAAAACCTTTGCAAAACTTAGAAATATTTTGTCAGACTTACCGAGAAGAGTTTAGCAGTCTTAGATGTTTGGAAATATCAGAATATTATTAAAACAATCTAAGATCACTAGAATTTCGTTAAGAAGTGCAGGCTGAAAAACAGTGACAAATGCATAAAAATAAATAAAAGCAGGACAGAGGTGTTAAATATCACAGCAACAGAGTAAGTGCAAAAAATATACTTGTATCAGCTTTGTAGGCCAGATGATTTTAGAAGCAATTCAAGTCTTGCACTCACAGGTATCCAAGGCAGGCACATGGTAGCTCTGAACAAATGAGCACAATCACACAAAATGTAACTGTTTTGTAGGAGCAGGACAAAAGGCTTTTATAAGGTAAACCACAGGCCAATCAGATGAAAACACAATAAGGCATCAGTCAGTAGACCCCAGTTGCATGGGTTGAAGTTTGCTCTTTGCTGCCACAATAGTTCAAAAGAACCCTTACAGTGTAAAACAAACTGGATTTGAGCTAAGGTGCAGTAACAAATGTTTACAATACAAGTAAGAATTCCCACAATATTGGGAATCATTGGAAATAAGTTCCTTACCCCTGAGAAATGTTCACAACACACAAAAACTTTACAAACCTAGAAATAGTTTGGCAGACTCACCCACAATGGCTTTTTCAGTATCAGAAGAGGATATGACATATCAAAATATTGTTAAAAATCCTAAGAGCAGTAGAGTTAAAATCAGATTGAGTTTCTTTAACAAGTACAGCTAACCACCTACATCTCCTCAACCAGCTCCATAATATAATTTAAAAAACTCCTATCTACTCACTTAGAAAACAATTGGCATTGCTCTTGCTACCTACCTGGTGAACTCCCTGAGTTTTCTGGCTCTACACTTCTTTACATACTTCATATACTAATGATATTTCTAACCTAACTTGTCTTCCTCCATATATATATATATATATATATATATATATATATATACTCAAGTACCTCAAGTTATATTAAGGCTTCCTCAAAAAGGTTGTATTAACTCAACTATATGCTAGTCTTGAATTTGTACAATATTGGAATGCCTTTGATTCATTCTTTTGTTAAAATTGCTAATGTTTTATCTTTTTTGTTCTTATGGCTTTTAATTTGTAATTTCTATAATGACTTGTAATCTGTAAAATTTTATAATGTGTGTCTTTTTTTGCTGGACCTTTTCTCCCCAGGCCTCCATGGAAAAAGGACCTGTCTCCAGTTGGACTTTCCCTGTAAACAAATGTTAAATAAATAAATAAAGTGCAGTCTATAGAACAGTAATAAATTTAACCAAATAAATAAATGCAGCACAAAAGTGTTAAATATCACTGAAACAGTTAGAGGAAGTGCAAGAAATAGGTTTACCTATAAATAGTCGCATGATTTATGTGTGAACAACAAATTTTTGAAAACTAATAAGGACACACCCACAAAAGTGATGTACAACCCCAAGAACACTTAGTATGGAACTGACCGGCATAACAAATCCAGCACCTAAATGCACCGGAATTCCCTACCGCTCTTGACTCAGGAATAAGTGCTACCATGGGTCCCAAGGGGGTGTGCAGGTCCAGTATTTGGTTGAGTGGCATCGGATTTCGACGTGTCAACTGCCGACATTCAGAATAGCCGACATTTCATCCTGTGACATTATTTCTCACTATTCTGAACATTTGACATGTTCGTGTTCATTTTTGTCAAGGAAAACCGAAAAAATATACTTATATCAGCTTTGTAGCCCAGATGATTTTCGATGCAGTCCTCATCTTGCAGTCACAGTTGTACAAGGCAGGCACATGGAAGCTCTGAAGAAATTATCACAATCACTGAAAAAATGTAATTGTTTTATATGAACAGGACAAAACACTTTTATAAGATAAACCATCAGGTCAATGAAATAAAAACACAATAAGCTATCAACCAGTAGTTGCCACATTGGATGGGTTGAATTTAGCTGTCTGATTCCACCAGTGTGCAAAAGAACCCTTCCAATAGAAAACAAGCTGGCTTTGAGCTCAAGAGCAGTAACAAATGCTTAACAACAGAAGTAAGAATTTCTGCAATACTAGAAGTCCTTGGAAATAAATTTTCTAACACTGAGAAATGTTCACAACACACAAAATCTTTGCAAAACTTAGAAATATTTTATCAGACATACCGAGAAGATGTTTAGCAGTGTTAGAGGAGGTTTGGAAATATCAGAATATCATTAAACAGCCTAGGAGCAGCAACTTTACAAACAGATGGAGCTTCTTTGACAAGTACAGGATGAAAAAAAGGAGAAATTCTACCAAATAAATGAATGCAGCACATACGTGTTATATATAACTGAGACAGCTAAAGCAAGTGCAAAAAAAAAAAAACAACTTATATTAGCCTTTTAAGCCACATGTTTTTAGAAGCAATCCAAGTCTTGCAGTCACAGGTGTCCAAGGCAGACACAAGGAAGTTCTAATTAAATGAGCACAATCACACAAAAATGCAATTGTTTTATATCAGAATTGTGAAAGTCTTTAATAAAGTTTAAACATCAGACCAATCGGATAAAAACAGAATAAGCTATCGACCAGTAGTTCCCACTTTGGATGGGTTTAATTTAACTCTCTGCCCACATCAGAGTGCAAAGAAATCCCTCCAATAAAAAATAAACTGGTTTGAAGCTCACGTGCAGTAAAAATTTCTTTACAACAGAAGTAAGAATTCCTGCATTATCAGGAATCCTTGGAAGTAAGTTCACTAACACTAAGGAATGCTCACAGCACACAAGAAGTGGCAAAACTTAGAAATGTTTTGGAAGATTCACTCAGAACAGCTTTTTCAGTATGAGAGTACATTAGGAAATATCAGAACAATGTTAAAAGAACCTATGACCAGTACAGTAACAAACAGATGGACTTTCATTAACAAGTTTAGGCTGAAAAGCAGTGACATATTCAACCAAATAAGTAAATAATGCACAGAAGTGTTAGATATGACTGAAATAGAGCAAGTGCAAAACAGTATACTTACATCAGCATTGTAGATCAGATGATTTTAGAAGCAATCCAAGTCTAGCAGTCTCAGGTGTACAAGGGAGGCACATGGTATCTCTGAATAAATGAGAAAAATCACCAAAAATGTAATTTATTTATATGAGGAGGATAAAAGGGTTTTTTTAAAAAGTTGAATCCCCACCCAAACAGATAACAACACAATAAGCTAGTGATCAGTAGTTCCAACATTGGATGGGTTGAATTTACCTGACTACTCCCACCAGAATGCAAACGAACACTTCCAATGTAAAGCAAGCTGACATTGACCTCAAGTGCAATAACAATGCTTTACAACAAAACTAAAAATTCCTGCAATACCAGGAATCCTTGGGAATAAATTTACTCTACATGAAAATTTTTCACAAGACACAAACACTTAGCAAAACTTTAAAATATTTTGGCAGACTCACGCAGAGCAGCTTTTGTAGCATCAGAAGAGGTTACCAAATAGAAAATATTTAAAACAACATAACAGCAGTACAGTAATAAATAGATGGATCTTCTTTAACAAACACAGACTGAAAGACAGTGATAAATTCAAGCAAATAAATAAATGTAGCACAGAAGTATTAAATATCACTGAAACTTAACAGCAATTGCAAATAAATGTACTTATATCAGCTTTATAGGCCAGATGATGTTAGAAACAATCCAAGTCTTGTAGTGACAGGTGTCCAAGCCAAGTACATGAAAGCTATGAATATAGAGCACAATCACACAAAAATGCGATTTCTTTTTATACGGACAGGATGAAAGACTTTTACAAAGTTACACGCTCAAATCAAGAAGATAAAAAGACAATAAACTATTAACCAGTAGGTGCCACTTTGAACAGGCTGAATTTAGCTCCCTAGTCACACCAGAGTAGTAAAAAACCTTCCAACAGAAAACAAACTGGCTTTGAGCTCAAGTGCAGTAAGAATGCTTTTCAACAGAAGTAAGAATTCCTGCAACATCAGGAGTCCTTGTTAATAAGTTCACTAACACTGAGAAATTTTCACAACACAAAACACAGTGCAGACTCACCCAAAAGAGCTTTTGCAGTATCACAGGATGTTTGGAAATATCATAATATCATTAAAACGACCTTAGAGCAGTAAAGAAATAAACAGTTGCAGCTTCTTTAACAAGTGCTGTCTGACAAATAGTGATAAATTCAACCAAATAAATAAATGCAGCACAAAAGTATTAAATATCACTGAGACAACTAGAGAAATTGCAAAAAACATACTTATATCAGCTTTGTAGAGTAGATGTTTTTAGAAGCAATCCAAGTTTTGCACTCCCATGTGTCTAACGCTGGCACAAGAAAGAACTGAATAAATGAGCCAATCACAGAAAAATGTAATTATTTTGTATGAGCAGGATGAAAGACTTTAATAAAATTAAACCCTCAGAACAATCAGGTAAAACAGCATAAGCTATCGGCCAGGAATTCCCACCATGGATGGGTTGAATTTAGCTCTCTGACCCACCAAAGTGTAAAGGAACCCCTACAATATAAAACAAGCTGGCTCTGAGCTCAAGTGCAGTAACACATGCTTTACAACAGAAGTAGAAATTCCTGCAGAATTTCAGCTTTGTAGGCCAGATGATTTTAGAAGCAATTCAAGTCTTACAGTCACAGGTGTCCAAGGCAGGCACATGGTAGCTCTGAACAAATGACCATAATCACACAAAAATGAAACTGTTTCATACGAGCAGGACAAAAGGGTTTTATAAGTTAAATCCTCAGGCCAATCAGATAAAAACACAATAAGGCATCAACCAGTACTCCCCAATTGCATGGGTTGAATTTTGCTATCTGCTGTCACAATAGCTTAAAAGAACCCTTCCAGTGTAAAACAAACTGGATTTGAGCTCAGGTGCAGTAACAAATGTTTACAATACAAGTAAAAATTCCTGCAATATCAGGAATCATTGGAAATATGTTTACTAACCCTGACAAATGTTCACAACACATAAAAAGTTTGCAAATCTAGAAATATTTTGCCAGACTCACCCAGGATGGCTTTTTCAGTATCAGAGGAGGATATGACATATCAAAGTATTGTTAAAACAACCTACGAACAGTGGCGTTACAATCAGATTGAGTGTCTTTAACAAGTGCAACTACCCACCTACATCTCCTCAACCAGCTCCAGAGTACAATTTAAAAAACTCCTAGCTATGAACTTAGAAAACACTTGGCTTTGTTCTTGCTACCTACCTGATGAACTCTATATACTGCATATTCATACACACCCTCTCAGTTATCTGGCTTTGCACTTTTTATTAACATACTTCATATACTAATCGTATTTCTAATCTAACTTGCCTTCCTCCTTCTACAAATATATATATATATATATATATATATATATATATATATATATATATATACACATATATATATATATATATATATATATATATATATATATATATATATATACTCAAGTAACTCAAGTTATATTAAGGCTTCCTCAAAAATGTTGTATTAACCCAAGTATATGCTAGTCTTGTATTTGTACAATACTGAAAGCCTTTGATGTATTCTTTTGTTAAATTTGCTATTTTTTATCTCTTTTGGTTATTATGGCTTTTAATTTGTAATTTCTATAATGGTGTGTCATCTGTTAAAATTTATAATGTGTGTCTTTTGTTGCTGGAGCTTTTCCCTCGGACCTCCATGGAAAAAGGACCTGTGTCCAGTCAGACTTTCCCTGTAAACAAATGCTAAATAAATAAATAAATAAATAAAGCAGTCCAAAAAACAGTGATACATTCAACCAAATAAATAAATGCAGCACAGAAGTATTAAATATCATTGAAACAGTTAGAGGAAGTGCAGAAAATATACTTATATTACCTTTGTAGCCCAGATGATTTTAGAAGCAATCCTAGTCTTGCAGTCACAGGTGTCCAAGGCAGGCATATGGAAGCTCTGAATAAGTGATCACAATCACAGAAAAAATGTAATTGTTTTATATGAGCAGGACAAAATGCTTTAATGAGATAAACCGTCAGGTCAATGAGATGCAAACACAATAATGAATCAACCAGCAGTTGCTACTTCGGATGGGTTGAATTTAGCTGTCTGATTCCACCAGAGTGCAAAAGAACCCTTGTAATAGAAAACACGCTGGTTGTCAGCTCAAGAGCAGTAACAAATGCTTAACAGCAGAAGTAAGAATTCCTGCAATACCAGAAGTCCTTGAAAATAAATTCACGAACACTGAGAAATGTACACAACACACAAAACCTTTGCAAAACTTAGAAATATTTTACCAGACATACCGAGAAGAGGTTAATCAGTCTTAGAAGAGGTTTGGAAATATCAGAATATCATTAAAACAACCTAGTAGCAGTAAAGTAACAAGCAGATGGAGCTTTTTTGACAAGTACAGGATGAAAAAAGTGAAAAATTCTATTAAATAAATGAATGCAGCTCAGAAGTGTTAATTACAACTGAGAGCTAAAGTAAGTGCAAAAAAACTTATAACAGCTTTATATGCCACACGTTTTTAGAAGCAATTCAAGTCTTTCAGTCACAGGTGTCCAAGGAAGGTACAAGGAGGTTTTAATTAAATCAGCACAATCACAGAAAAATGTAATTCTTTTATGTAAAAGAATTACATTTTTCTGTGATTGTGCTGATTTGAGTATTATAAAGTTTAACCCTCAGACCAATAGGATAAAAACAGAATAAGCTATCAACCAGTAGTTCCCACTTTAGATGGGTTTAATTTAACTCTCTGCCCCCATCAGAGTGTAAAGAAATCCCTCCAATAAAAAACAAACTGGTTTTAAGCTCAAGTACAGTAACAAATGCTTTACAACAGAAGTAAGAATTCCTGCAATATCAGGAATCCTTGGAAATAAGTTCAATAACACTGAGAAATGCTCACAACACACAAGATCTTTGCAAAACTTAGAAATATTTTGGAAGGCTCAGTCTGAACAGCTTTTTCAGTATCAGAGTAAGTTAGGAAATATCAGAATAATGTTAAAAGTATGACCAGTACAGTAACAACCAGATGAAGTTTCATTAACATGTGCAGGCTGAAAAACTGTGACAAATTCAACCAAATAAGTAAATACGGCACAGAACTGAAATGAAGCAAGTGCAAAACCATATACTTACATTAGCTTTGTATACCAGATGATTTTAAAAGCAATCCAAGTCTAGCAGTCACAGGCATACAAGGGGCCCACATGGTATCTCTGAATAAATTAGAACAATCACATAAAAAAATATAATTCATTTATACGAGCAAGATGAAAGGGTTTTTTAAAGTTGAATCCCAGCCCAGTTAGATAACACAGTAAGCCATTGACCAGTAGTTCCAACACTGGATGGGTTGAATTTACCTCTCTACTCCCACCAGAATGCAAAAGACCTCTTCCAATGTAAAGCAATCCAATGTATGGCTTTGACCTCAAGTGCAATAACAAATGCTTTACAACAGAACTAAGAATTCCTGCAATACCAGGAATCCTTGGAACTCAATTTACTCTCCATGAGAAATGTTCACAAGACGCAAACACTTAGCAAAACTTTTGAAATATTTTAGCCGACTCATTTAGAACAGCATTTGCAGCATTAGAAGGGGTTACCAAATATCAGAAAGTATTTAAAACAACCTAAGAGCAGTAGAGTAACAAACAGATGGAGCTTCTTTAACAAGCACAGGCCAAAAGACAGTGATAAATTCAAACAAATAAATAAATGCAGCACAAATGTGTTATATATCTCTGAAACAGGTTACAGCAAGTGCAAAAAATATACATATATCAGCTTTAGAGGCCTGATGATTTTAGAAGTAATCCAAGTCTTGCAGTCACAAATGTCCAAATCAGGTACATGGAAGCTATGAATATTAGGCGCAATCACTCAAAAATGCAATTTTTTTATATGAGCAGGGTGAAAGACTTTTACAAAGTTAAACTCTTGTGCCAATAAGATAAAAAGACATAAAAGCTATCGACCAGCAATTGCCACTTTGCAAAGGTTGAATTTAGCTCTCTACTCCCACCAGAGTGCAAAAAATCCTTCCAATAGAAAACAAATTGGCTTTGAGCTCCAGTGCAGTAAGAATGCTTTACAACTGAAGTAAGAATTCCTGCAATATCAGGAGTCCTTGGAAATATGTTCACTAACATTCACTAACACTGAGAAATTTTCACAACAGAAAACACAGTGCAAAACTTAGAAATATTTTGGCAGACTCGCACAAACGAGCTTTTGCTGTATCAGAGGATGTTTGGAAATATCAGAATATCATTAAAACAACCTAAGAGCAGTAACATAAAAAATAAACGGAGCTCCTTTAACAAGTTCAGGCTGACAAATAGTGATAAATTCAACCAAATAAATAAATGCAGCACAGAAGTGTTAAATATCACTGAGGCTGCTAGAGCAAGTACAAAAAATATAATTATAAGAGCTTTGTAGAAATATGTTTTTAAAAGCAATACAAGTCTTGCACTCACAGGTGTCCAAGGCAGGTTTGAGGAAGAACTGAATAAATGAGCACAATCACACAAAAATGTATTTTCTTTATATGAGCAGGATGAAATCTTTAATAAAGTTAAACCCTCAGATCAATCAGATAAAAACACAATAAGCTATCGACCAGTACTTCCACACTGGATGGGTTGAATTTAGCTCTCTGACACACCAGAGTGCAAAGTAACTCCTACAATGTAAAACAAACTGACTTTGAGCTCAAGTGCAGTAACAAATACTTTACAACAGAAGTAGGAATTCCTGCAATATCAGGAATCCTTGGAAAAAAGTTCACTAACACTGAGAAATGTTCAAAAAACAGAAAAATTTTGCAAACTTTAGAAATATTTTGGCAGACGTGCTCAGAATGGCTTTTGCAGTATCAGAGGAGGTTAGGAAATATCAGAATATTATTAAAACAATCTAAGATCAGTAGAGTTTCTTTAACAAGTGCAGGCTGAAAAACAGTGACAAATGCCTATAAATAAAAGCAGGACAGAGGTGTTAAATATCACAGAAACAGAACAAGTGCAAAAAATATACTTATATCAGCTTTGTAGGCCAGATGATTTTAGAAGCAATTCAAGTCTTACACTCACAGGTGTCCAAGGCAGGCACATGATAGCTCTGAATAAATGAGCACAATCACACAAAATGTAACTGTCTTGTAGGAGCAGGACAAAAGGCTTTTATAAGGTAAACCACAGGCCAATCAGATGAAACCACAATAAGGCATCAACCAGTAGTCCCCAATTGCATGGGTTGAATATTGATCTCTGCTGCCACAATAGTTCAAAAGAACCCTTCCAGTGTAAAACAAACTGTATTTGAGCTAAAGTGCAGTAACAAATGTTTACAATACAAGTAAGAATTCCTGCAATATCAGGAATGATTAGAAATAAGTTCCCTAACCCTGAGAAATGTTCATAACACAAAAAAACTTTGCAAACCTAAAAATATTTTGATAGCCTCCCCAAGAATTGCTTTTTTCGTATCACAGGAGTTTAAGACATGTCAAAATATTGTTAAAACAACCTAAGATCAGTAGCATTACAATCAGATTGAGTTTCTTTAACAAGTGCAACTACCCACCTACATCTCCTCAACCAGCTCTATAGTACAATTTAAAAAAACTCCTATCAAGTCACTTAGAAAACAATTGGCTTTGTTCTTGCTCCCCACCTGGTGAACTCTATATACTGTATATTCATACACCCCCCTGAGTTTTCTGGCTTCTACACTTCTTACTAACATTCTTCATATACGAATCATATTTCTAACCTAACGTTCCTTCGTCTCTCTCTCTCTCTCTATATATATATATATATATATATATATATATATAGATATATATACTGAAGTACCTCAAGTTATATTAAGGTTTCCTCAAAAATGTTGCATTAACTCAACTATATTCTAGTCTTGAATTTGTACAATACTGGAAAGCCTTTGATTTATTCTTTTTTTAAAATTGCTAATGTTTTATCTGTTTTGGTTATTATGGCTTTTAATTTGTAATTTCTGTAATGACTTTTAATCTGTTAAATTTTATAATGTGTGTCTTTTATTGCTGGAGATTTTCTCCCCAAGCCTCCACGGAAAAAGGACCTGTGTCTAGTTGGACTTTCCCTGTAAAAAAAATTAAATAAATAAAGTGCAGTCTGAAAAACAGTGAAAGATTCAACCAAATAAACACAGCACAGAAGTGTTAAATATCACTGAAACAGAGGAATTGCAAAAAATATACTTATATCAGATTTGTAGTCCAGATGATTTTTGAAGCAATCCTAGTCTTGCAGTCATAGATGTCCAACACAGGCACATGGAAGCACTGAAGAAATTATTACACTCACGGAAATATGTAATTGTTTATATGAGCAGGACAAAAGGCTTTTATAAGATAAACCATCAGGTCAATGATATGAAAATACAATAAGGTATCAACCAGTAGTTGCCACTTTGGATGGGTTGAATTTAGCTGTCTGATTCCACCAGAGTGCAAAAGAATCCTTCAAATAGAAAACAAGCTGGCTTTGAGCTCAAGAGCAGTAGCAAATACTTAACAATAGAAGTAAGAATTACTGCTATACCAGAAGTCCTTGGAAATAAATTCACTAACACTGAGAAATGTTCACAACACACAAAACCTTTACAAAACTTAGAAATATTTTATCAGATGTACCGTGAAGAGGTTTAGCTGTGTTAGAGGAGGTTTGGAAATATCAGAATATCATTAAAACAGGCTAGGAGCAGTAAAGTAACAAATAGATGGAGCTTCTTTGACAAGTGCATAATCAAAAAAGTGAGAAATTCTAC
The DNA here is from genome assembly GCF_019279795.1 of Protopterus annectens. Lineage (NCBI taxonomy): Eukaryota > Metazoa > Chordata > Ceratodontiformes > Protopteridae > Protopterus > Protopterus annectens. The sequence goes on from NC_056746.1 coordinate 584,161,084, forward strand.
CAAACAAATAAATGTAGCATAGAAGTGGTAAATATAACTGAGACAGCTACAGCAAGTGCCAAAAAAACTTAAATTAGCTTTGTAGGCCACATGTTTTTAGAAGCAATCCAAGTCTTACAGTCATAGGTGTCCAAGGCAGGCACAAGGAGGTTCTAATTTAATGAGCACAATCATACAAAATGTAATTGTTTTATATGAGCATTGTGAAAGTCTTTAATAAAGTTTAACCCTCAAATAATTCGGATAAAAACAGAATAAGCTATCGACCAGTAGTTCCCACTTTGGATGGGATTAATTTAACTCTCTGCCCCCATTAGAGTGGTTTTAAGCTCTAGTGCAGTAACAAATCCTTTACAACAGAATTAAGAATTCCTGAAATATCAGGAATCCTTGGAAATAAGTTCACTAACACTAAGAAATGCTCACAACACACAAGAACTTTGCAAAACTTGGAATTTTTTTCAAAGACTCACTCAGAACAGCCTTTTCAGTATGAGAGTAAGTTAGGAAATATCAAAATAATGTTAAAGGAACATATGTCCAGTACAGTAACAAACAGATGGAGTTTCATTAGCATGTTTAGGCTGACAAGCAGTGACAAATTCAACCAAATAAACATTGGTTATTTTTTCTCCCTCCCTACCCGTCTACCCTTCCCCCTAGAAATTTCTTAGCTCAATCCCTACTGAATATTGACCTGCCTCACGCCCTACTGGTGTCGGACGATTCCTGGCCTTGCCTACAGTAACTGAAAGACTGTCTGCCTCCCTTATTACTCCTCATTCAAGGAACTGAAAGTAGGTTATGGGCTTTGCACTGATGATTTATTAGCCTCTGCTCAAGTCTACCTACAGAGTCCATTAGTTGCCTGTGCTTGTGTGCCTAGCAGCCAGTACCTCTCCTTCTCTTATCCTCCACTACCCCCCTACTCTCACCTTCTCCTGCCTCTACACTACTCTCTTTTCCTTGTGACTTTTCCCTGTCCTTGTTCTGCTTTCCCCTTTTTCCCTCTCTTTACCTGCCCTAGCCACTAGGTGGCGCTCTTCTCACTCTCTTTCTTCATCGCTACTTCTCATGCCTAGGATCAGCCCTTAAAGTTATTGTTGTATTTCCTATCTCCTTTAAGCTCTATATTCTATTTTACAGTCTGCCTATCTCCTTGCTAATAGTGCTGGTACTGCTCCAGTACCCTGCCTGACTTTTTCAGCTCCACCTTCACCTCTCTCTTCCTTACCTCCTACTGCTTGTTTTCTAACCTACTCCTGCATACCTATTCCTATTCCACTGGTCTACTTTGGTCTCCTTCCTTACCCCTCCTTCCATATACTTTCTGCTCCTGCCATACCTACCTGCATTTCTGATTGTCTCCTCTCTCCACCTCCTGTTGTTTCTACCCGCTCCGTTCGCACTGCGGGCTCACTCCGCTCCCCTCCCTACCACCAATTCCCACCCACCCCCAGGGGTGCTAAGCTTATAGTGCTCTTGGCCACTCCCCTATCCCTCCCGTCCAATCTTTCTCCTTCCCGCTCAAACTTCCTCCCATCCACACACACCCCACCTACACTACACACTCCCACTGTACTTTTCCTACTCCTCCTCTCTACATCTCTTACATAACCATCCCACTTTAACCTTTACCACGTTGCTATCCACTCTTTGCCTATTCCTATTATATTTATATATCTACTCTACAGTAGAACACCCCTTTCTACATCTTGCCTCTCATACTTTCTACATACTTCTCTAACTTCTCATACTCATCTTACAATGGCTCCCTACCTGCCAAGCGAGCATCTACTCTCATTCCTGCTATTCTCTACCCTATGCTCAGTCTATCTCCTGTCGTTTTACGAAAAATCACTTGATGTTCAATCCCTCCATCCACACAAACACACCTCAGCGTTTATCATTCCACTTATTTCTTATCCTTTTATTTCTTCTACCCCCAATTATCAACTACCTAAATTCCACAGACTTAGACATCTCAACTATGTCATAACACCTTATAACAAAACTAAAATACTAACCTTACAAAGGCACTACCTTGTAATCAAATGTAGTAATCCTACCCTTCAAGATGGTGATATCCACCCTAACCCTGGCCCTTCTCTCCCCCCCTCCCCCCGGTGTCTATGCCTAAAACCAATAATAGCTTCTTAATAGGGCATCTTAATACCCTAAGCTTAAACAACAAAGTACCATACCTACATGCCCTCCTTCACACACACTCATTTGATATTCTCTGCCTCTCAGAGACCTGGCTAAAACCTAGCACTAAAGACACTGAGATTATTCCCCAAGGCTATAACATAGTAAGACTCGACCGTCCAAAAGAAAAGGTGGTGGTGTTGCTATTCTTTTTAAAAATCATCCGAATATCACTACCCTTCCAGCCTTACCAACTCAAGATAGCAAGATAGAAGCCATCATTATCAAACTCCAATTAAATTCCAAAAAATCCATATATATCATCTGTATGTACCTGCCTCCTGGTAACAATATACCAATCCTTGAAGATTATCTTAGTTGCATATCAGCTACTTATCCACAGGAAACCATCATACTAGGCGACCTGAACATAGACTGGAATAGCATTAATGCAGAAAATCCTTCATCTCATATCAACCTTCACGGTTTCACCCAAACCATTACCTTGACTACTAGGCTCGATAAACATACTAATAGAGAAAGCATTTTAGACTGGATACTTATAAACAGAGTAAAACTGATTACAAAGTAGGAACCTTGCCAGACGATGTTAGTGACCACTTTTAACTTTTATAACAAGAGAAAAAACTGATTGGCCAAATCCCCACATTACTAGAAAAATACGCACCGTCAAACATTTTAATCCTGACCTATTTCAAGCTGAAGTCAGTGCATGTAACTGGAACCCCTTAAAAACACTCCCTCTTGAAAATGCAGTACTACATTTTAACAAAATATTTTTATCCATTCTTGACATACATGCTCCTGAACGTACAGCCCCTTGGCTCTCCCATGAAACCAAAAAGCTTATTCTCACTAGGAATAAAGTCTGGGCTAGTTGGAGATCCCACAGAAATAATACAGATCTTCTACTCTTCCGACAGCATAGAAATCTAACTAAAAAAGCAGTGATAGCTGACAAAAAGAAATTCTATATTGAACTACAACAAACCCATCTTAATAATTCTAAACTATTCTGGTCCTCAATCAATAAACTCCTTTCCCCAAGAACTTCCAAAACACCTTCCCCACTAAATGCAGACCCTGATACCCCACAACAGACTGCAGATGCTTTTAACTCTTTCTTCACAGAAACTATTCAAGCACTAGCTAAACAACTTAATGCCAACAACTTCTGTCCACTAAGTAACCTAACAAACTCCTCCTTTAACTTTTCACTACAACCTATCTCTACATCATACATTCACAGACTTCTTCTCAAACTAAAACCATGCACCCCCTCTGCTGATAAGCTCCCTTCTCTTTTTTCTTCAAAGGCTGCCAAGGTTATTGCATATCCTATATCTATTCTCATAAATAGGACAATTAAAGAAGGAATCATCCCTGAAATTTGGAAGGTCTCTCATATTATCCCACTTCACAAAGGTGGAAACTCAACTGACAACTCCAACTATAGGCCCATTGCTCTCCTCTCACCTTTGGCCAAGATTATGGAAAAGTGTATCCACCTTCAACTTGTACAATATCTCTCTAATCATAACATAATAGCAAACTGCCAACATGGCTTTAGACCACATCACAGTACTACCACTGCCCTGCTTTCTTTTGTAGATACTATTAATCAGAACCGAAACAACAACTTACTCTCTTCTGCCCTCTTCATTGACCTCTCCAAAGCATTCGATATGGTAAACCACCCCTTATTACTTAATACTTTTGAATCCTTCTCGTTTGATGTCCCAGCCATTAAATGGTTTAAATCTTACCTCACAAACAGAAAACAAGCTGCTCTCTGGGATAACCACATCTCTTCTCTCTTGCCTGTTTCCATTGGCATTCCTCAAGGCTCTATCCTTGGCCCACTTCTCTTCTCCCTTTTCATTAATGATCTTCAAACAATAATCCCTCAAGCAACCTGCATTCAATACGCTGACAACTCTACACTCATCTGCTCAGCTCCGTCTACCCCAGAACTTATCTCTCTCACCCAAAAAGTGTTCAGTACAGTAGAAACTTGGTTCTCTAGTCATTTCCTCTTACTAAATGCTAAAAAAACAAACTTCTTCTCTTTACTCCCACATCTAGAACCTCCCCCTTACATTTCTCCATCTCTTCCAACAGCACCACTGTTATCTTACCCGACACATCAACTAAATTGTTAGGTATTACAATTGACAATAATCTCTCATTTGACCTACACATTAACAACTCCATAAAACTAGTTAACAGAAAGATAGGATCCTTATATCGAATTAGACCATTTCTTACACCATCTACTAGAACAAGGATTGCTCACTCTCATCTTATTTCTACTCTTCTATATGCTGCGCCTATCTTCACCAACCTCAAAAAAAACAGCCTTAACAAACTGGCAACCTGCTATAATAACATTGCCCGCTTTGCTACTGGTAACCCCTATAAAACTCATCACTGTCTTAACTTAAAACTTCTAGGCTGGCCAGAGTTTCAGAACTATCTTTTAATCCATCAACTCTGTATTGCCCATAAAATACTATACCAACCTAATAATACCCCCATACTCTCACAACTCATAATCCCCTATAAAAATCTCAACTCTCTCCGCTCTTCCAGTAAACTTCTGACAAGTTCAATAAAATCAAATAATAATGCTGGTGACTCCCTATTTACCAATGCTATAGGGACAAAATGGAATTTGTTACCCACTAGCATAACAAAGATAACTTCATTGCCTCTATTCAAACAAAATATTAAACTGCATTTCCAAAATCACTGGCTTTGTTCCTGTAATAAACCTGATTAGTTTTTCAATACTACTACCTAAATAAAACGATCTCTCTCTTCTCCTTTTTACTCTTCATACTATTTTGTCTTTCTTTTCTCCTCCCACTACTTCTCTACCTGTTATCTGCATTACTTGCTCTTTTATTTTCCACTTTCTATTCCTATCTTTTTCCCTACTCTTTTCACTTTACTCTCCATACCTCCTTTCCTTTGTTTATTTTAATCCAATAAGTACTTTCAACTGGTTAATTGTGATTTCGACTGTATTGAGAGTTATAGTAACTAACTCTTGTAGTAGTTTTTTTCTTTACATTGAAGAGTTTACTAGCTTTTATTTTTTGCAAACTCTATTACTAACTCTAATATTTCATTATAATGATTATTATTATTAAATTTTGTATGATAGTTTTTCTGTATCTATCTTACTCTGTGGAGCTTTTCTCCTCGGGCCTCTACTGAAAATGGAAATTTCTCCAGCTAGACTAGCCCGGTCAACAAATGTAAAATAAATAAATAAAATAATGCAGAGAAGTGTTAAATATGACTGAAATGGAGCAAGTGCAAAATAATATACTTACATCAGCATTGTAGATCAGATGATTTTAGAAGCTATCCAAGTCTAGCAGCCACAGGTGTACAAGGGAGGCACATGGTATCTCTGAATAAATGAGAACAATCACACACAAAAATGTAATTCATTTATATGAGGAGGATGAAAGGGTTTTTTAACGTTGAATCCCCACCCAATCAGATAACAACATAATAAGCTAGTGACCAGTAGTTCCGCCATTGGATGGATTGAATTTACGTGTCTAACCCCACCAGAATGCAAAAGAACACTTACAATGTAAAGCAAACTGACTTTGACCTCAAGTGCAATAACAAATGCTTTACAGCAGAACTAAGAGTTCCTGCAATACCAGGAATCCTTGGAAATCAATTCACTCTCCATGAGAAATGTTCACAAGATACAAACACTTAGCAAAACTTTGAAATATTTTGGCAGACTCACTCAGAAAAGCTTTTTTTTGCATCAGAGGAGGTTACCAAATAGAAAATATTTAAAACAATGTAAGAGCAGTACAGTAACAAATAGATAAAGCTTCTTTAACAAGACAGTGATAAATTCAAGCAAATAAATAAATGCAGCACAAAAGTATTAAATATCACTGAAACAGTAACAGCAATTGCAAATAAATATACTTATATCAGCTTTATAGACCAGATGATTTTAGAAGCAATCCAAGTCTTGCAGTGACAGGTGTCCCAGCCAGGTACATGGAAGCTATGAATATAGAGCACAATCACACAAAAATGCAATTTCTTTTTATACGAACAGGATGAAAGACTTTTACAAAGTTAAACTCTTGAATCAATAAGATAAAAAGACAATAAGCTATCAACTAATAGGTGCCACTCTGAACAGGTTGAATTTAGCTCCCTACGCACACCAGAGTGCAAAAACCCTTCCAGCAGAAAACAAACTGTCTTTGAGCTCAAGTGCAGTAAGAATATTTTACAACAGAAGTAAGAATTCCGGCAATATCAGGAGTCCTTGGAAATAAGTTCACTAACACTGAAAAATGTTCACAACAGAAAACACAGTGCAAAACTTAGAAATATTATGGCAGACTCACCCAAAAGAGCCTTTGCAGTATCACAGGATGTTTGGAAGTATCAGAATATCATTAAAACAACCTTAGAGCAGTAAAGTAACAGACAGATGGAGCTTCTTTAACAAGTGCTATCTGACAAATAGTGATAAATTCAACCAAATAAATAAATGCACCACAAAAGTGTTAAATATCACTGAGACCACTAGAGCAAGTGCAAAAAACATACTGATATCAACTTTGTAGGCCTGATGTTTTTAGAAGCAATCCAAGTTTTGCTCTCCAGTGTGTCGAAGGCTGGCACAAGGAAGTTCTGACTAAATGAGCCAATCACACAAAAATGTAATTTTATTGTATGAGCAGGATGAAAGACTGTAATAAAGCTAAACCCTCAGAACAATCAGATAAAAACACCATAAGCTATCAACCAGTAGTTCCCGGCTGGGATGAGTTGACTTTAGCTCTCTGACCCACCAAAGTGTAAAGGAACCCCTACAATGTAAAACAAGCTGGCTTTGAGCTCAAGTGCAGTAACAAATGCTTTACAACAGAAGTAGGAATTCCTGCAATATTAAAAATCCTTGCAAATAAGTTTACTAACACTGACAAATGTTCACAAAACAGAAAAATTTTGCAAACCTTAGAAATATTTTGGCAGATGCACTCAGAAAGGCTTTTGCAGTATCAGGGGAGGTTAGGAAATATTAGAATATTGTTAAAACAATTTAAGTTCAGTAGAGTTTTTTTAACAAGTGGAGGCTGAAAATCAGTGACAAATGCATACAAATAAATAAAAGCAGCACAAAAGTGTTAATTATCACAGCAACAGAGCAAGTGCAAAAATATAGATTCATAGGTAGGTACTAGGCTACCTGCCTGAAGGCATTTATAAGACTAGCCAGACTGTGTTGGCTTTTGCCGTCCTGTTAGATTAGTGCCCTGTGCCTCTTTTCAGCAGAGCCACTGAAGTGATCCCCGGGGTAAACTTTCTGTTTCCCATCCACTCGTCAAGGTTTCTTTTGAGGAGTGTTAGCGAGGAGCTCTGCCTAATGTAGATTGGAATCTTGTTCCAAAGCATGGGAAGCCTCTGGGACAGGAATCTATCCCTCCAGCACATCCTATTTATTGCTGTGGTGAGGTTTAGATCCCTAGAGCGTGTGGCTCAAGAAGATAAGGTTTTCTTTAGGTGGAGCATGTCCATCAATTCTGGGTTGGACATGGCCTTGTATATCAGGCAGAGATCACCTCTGATTAGGCGGTAAGCAATCGAGTACAGCTGGAGTTTTTACAGTTGAGCTGCATAGGGCATCTGTTTGAGACCAGTGATCATCTTGGTGAGGTACATCTGTGGTCTTTCCAGCTGTTGCAGGTGTCTTGTAAGATACATCGCAAATGGGGCATTGTACTCTATGATGGGTCTGATGAGTGATGAGTAGAGTGGCACAATGACTTCTTTTGATCTGGATGCAAACCCTTTTGTGATTAGGTGGGCCATGTAGAAGGATTTTCTAACCACGTTGGCAATATGATTATCAAAGGTGAGATTACTATCTACTTGGGTCCCCAGATCTCTTATTATGTCTTCTGTATTTAGGGGACTACCACCTATGTGGTAGTTTGTGGGTACTTTGTTTTTTCCAAAGGGGATGACTATGCACTTTTTGGCATTTAGCTTGAGGCCATGATTTTGACACCAGGTATCCGTCTCAGTGAGACCCTTTTGGAGGATGTCTGTGTCAGCCGGAGAGTCAGTTATAGCCCCTAGTTTACAGTCATCTGTGAACTTAGTCAGCTATAGTCCTCCTGTGCTTGCCTGTACCTCTGAGAAGTATATGCCAAATGGGAGGGTTCCTAGGACTGAGCCCTGGGGAATGCCACTTCTAACCGGTTTAGAGTTGGACCTCGCTCCCACAACTCTCACCATGTGGGTTCTATCCATGAGCCAGTTGGCAATCCATCTTGTGATGTAGGGGTTTATGTTCAGGCTGGTGAGCTTGTCTATAATACCAGAATGGGGAAGGGTGTCGAAGGCCTTAGCGAGGTCTAGGTAGGCTGCGTGTACCACCTTTCCTTCATCTATACCCTTGGTAACTGTCTCAAAGAAGTCCACCAGGCTAGGAGGCATGATCCGCCCTTCACAAAGTCGAACGGGGTAGGGTCCAGTGTTTGGAGGTTCCCAATGTTTCTGTTGAGTTCCATGATGATGCGCTCCATAGCCTTGCAGACCAAACTAGTCAGACTTATAGGGCAATAGTTCCCAGGGTCTGTTGTGGCTCCACCTTTGTGGAGTGGAATAACCATTGCTGTGCACCACTCTATGGGTACATAGCCTGTGGAGAGGTTGAGTTTGAAGAGTGTGTTTAGGTGAGGGGTTAGTTCATCTTTGAGCTCATGTAGGATGCAGCCTGGGACACCGTCCAGTCCTACTCATGCTGGGTTTTTGGCTTTGGAGAGGGCTGTTTTAACCTGAGTGTCTGTGATTTCAGGGACTCTACATTCTGGTATTGTTATGGGCCCTTTTGTGGGTGAAAGGGGGTGAAGTTTGTGCTGAACCTGTCTGCCAGGATGTTGGTGATATCAGTCGGTTCAGTGTATTTTGTGCCATTCTGCACTAACTCCGAACAGATATGAGCATTGCCACTTAGATTTTTGACATAGCTAAAGAATGCCTTGTGGTTATCTTTGGAGTCCTTGGCAATTTTCTTTCAAAGCTCGCCTTGGATGATTTTATGAGGGATCGTAATTTCTTGCTGATACTGATCAGGGATGTCTTCCCTTCTTGGGATTTTACTCTTTTCTGTACTAGTTTCCTCCTTCTATTTTATAGTTTGTTTATGGCAGGAGTCCACCAGACTGGTTTCCTTTTCTTGGAGGAGTGATTCTTGGTTTTGCTTGGGATGGCACAATCCATGCATTCTTGTAGGTGCCCATAGAATGCATTAGTAAAGGACTTTGCAGCTTGGACAGCAGCATCCTTCAGCATGGGGGCTTTGTCCGGGGTTGGAGGCGGAATGTGGATATCCAAAGTGATTTGTTTATGGTCAGATCTAACCAGCGAGGGGTTGACCTCGTGGAACACCGGTTGCCCATGTTGGTGATTACCAGGTCCAATATGTTGTCACCTCTGGTGGAAGTGTTGACCAGTTTAACTAGGGCATTTGAATATATAAATTCTAGGTAAAGTTGGGCAAGGGAGTTAGTACTTGAGTAGTTCTCTCAGTTAATGTTTGAGTAATTGAAATCACCCAATATTAGGGTGTTTGGTAGGACCTTTATGTTTCCCAGTGTTTCCAGAAATGCAGAATGGGGGTCCAGGTACATGGTGGGTGATCTGTAGCAAGCTATAATTTGAATTGCAGTTTTGCTCGTTGTTAGTTGCACATGGATGATCTCTGAAGCATCATGCTGTGCCACTAATGTGGAGGTGTGGGTATCCTTGATGAATATGGATATGCCCCCGCATTTTGTATTTTGGTTTGGGTTCTGTGGCTGAAATGTATGGTATGAGTTGTAGCCTGGTAGTGCTAGGGTGCTCTCTGGACCCTTAAACCAGGTTTCTGTTACTGCACATATATCAATTTTATCCATGCTGAGGAGTGCCTCTAGTGCATGCATTTTGAGGTTTAGACTTCTGGCATTGAGTAGCATTACCCTCAGTTTTTTGTTACTTGTACTATTTACGGCAGTGGGTTTGTCTTTTGAGCCTTGCCTAAACAAGGCACTATGGGGGTGGCAAGAGCCTTGGCCAGTATTCGAAAGCCTAAGGGTGTCAGCTGCAAGCCATCTCTAGCGAAGCAGCGTGGCTTGTCGAGCATGTCATCCCAGGTGGATAGACACTGGATCCCCTTTGAATGACACCAGATACTTAGCCAAATTTTGAAATTGAGAAGTTTATCTTTATACCGTAGTATCATTTTAGGTGAGGGCAGGATGCTACTCAGGGTCATACCGGCCTGATCTACATGATCAGAGAGCTCTTCCATGTCTCTTTTCATGCTTACATCAGCTTTGTAGGCCAGATGATTTTAGAAGCAATTCAAGTCTTACAGTCACAGGTATCCAAGGCAGGCACATGGTAGCTCTGAACAAATGAGCACAATCATACAACCTTTGCAAACCTAGAAATATTTTGGCAGACTCACCTAGAATGGCTTTTTCAGTATCAGCGGAGGATATGACATATCAAAATATTGTTAAAACAACCTAAGAGCAGTGGAGTTACAGCCAGATTGAGCTAAAGTGCAGTAACAAATGTTACAAGTAAGAATTCCCGCAATATCAGGAATCATTGGAAATAAATTCCCTACCCTGAGAAATGTTGACAACACACAAAAACTTTACAAACCTAGAAATAGTTTGGCAGACTCACCCACAATGGCTTTTTCAGTATCAGAAGAGGCTATGACATATCAAAATATTGTTAAAAAATCCTAAGAGCAGTAAAGTTAAAATCAGATTGAGTTTCTTTAACAAGTACAGCTACCCACCTACATCTCCTCAACCAGCTCCATAATATAATTTAAAAAACTCCTATCTACTCACTTAGAAAACAATTGGCATTGTTCTTGCTACCTACCTGGTGAACTCCCTGAGTTTTCTGGCTCTACTCTTCTTTACATACTTCATATACTAATGATATTTCTAACCTAGCTTGTCTTCCTCTCTCTCTCTCTCTCTATATATATATATATATATATATATATAAGTGTGTCTTTTATTGCTGGAGCTTTTTCCCCGGGCCTCCTTGGAAAAAGGACCTGTGACCAGTTGGACTTTCCCGGGAAACAAAGTTAAATAAATAAATAAAGCATTCTGAAAAACAGTGATAAATTCAACCAAATAAATAAATGCAGCAGAAAAGTATTAAATATCACTGAAACAGTTAGAGGAAGTGCAAAAAATATACTTATATCACCTTTGTAGCCCAAATGATTTTAGAAGCAATCCTAGTCTTGCAGTCACAGGTGTCCAAGGCAGGCATAAGGAAGCTCTGAATAAGTGAGCAGAATCACAGAAAAAAATTTAATTGTTTTATATGAGCAGGGCAACATGCTTTTATAAGATAAACCATCAAGTCAATGAGATGCAAACACAATAAGGTATCAACCAGTAGTTGCCACTTCGGATGGGTTGAATTTAGCTGTCTGATTCTACCAGAGTGCAAAAGAACCCTTCCAATAGATAACAAGCTGGCTTTGAGATCAAGAGCAGTAACAAATACTTAGCAATGGAAATAAGAATTCATGCAATACCAGATGTCCTTGGAAATAAATTCACTAACACTGAAAAATGTTCACAACACACAAAACCTTTGCAAAACTTAGAAATATTTTATCAGACTTACTGAGAAGAGTTTAGCTGTCTTAGAGGAGGTTTGGAAATATCAGAATATTATTAAAACAATCTAAGATCAGTAGAATTTCTTTAAGAAGTGCAGGCTGAAAAACAGTGACAAATGCATACAAATAAATAAAAGCAGGACAGAGGTGTTAAATATCACAGCAACAGAGCAAGTGCAAAAAATATACTTATATCAGCTTTGTAGGCCAGATGATTTTAGAAGCAATTCAAGTCTTGCACTCACAGGTATCCAAGGCAGGCACATGGTAGCTCTGAATAAATGAGCACAATCACACAAAATGTAACTGTTTTGTAAGAGCAGGACAAAAGGCTTTTATAAGGTAAACCACAGGCCAATCAGATGAAAACACAATAAGGCATCAGTTAGTAGACCCCAGTTGCACGGGTTGAATTTTGCTCTCTGCTGCCACAACAGTTCAAAAGAATCCTTCCAGTGTAAAACAAACTGGATTTGAGCTAAAGTGCAGTAACAAATGTTACAAGTAAGAATTCCCGTAATATCAGGAATCGTTGGAAATAAATTCCCTACCTCTGGGAAATGCTGACAACACACAAAAACTTTACAAACCTAGAAATAGTTTGGCAGACTCACCCACAATGGCTTTTTCAGTATCAGAAGAGGCTATGACATATCAAAATATTGTTAAAAAATCCTAAGAGCAGTAAAGTTAAAATCAGATTGAGTTTCTTTAACAAGTACAGCTACCCACCTACATCTCCTCAACCAGCTCCATAGTACAATTTAAAAAACTCCTATCTACTCACTTAGAAAACAATTGGCATTGTTCTTGCTACCTACCTGGTGAACTCCCTGAGTTTTCTGGCTCTACTCTTCTTTACATACTTCATTTACTAATGATATTTCTAACCTGTCTTCCTCCTGATATATATATATATATATATATATATATATATATATATATATATATATATATACTCAAGTACCTCAAGTTATATTAAGGCTTCCTCAAAAAGGAAAGGTTGTATTAACTCAACTATATGTTAGTCTTGAATTTGTACAATACTGGAAAGCCTTTGATTTATTCTTTTGTTAAAATTGCTAATGTTTTATCTCTTTTGTTATTACAGCTTTTAATTTGTAATTTCTATAATGACATGTAATCTGTTAAATTTTATAATGTGTGTCTTGTATTGCTGGACCTTTTCTCCCCAGGCATCCATGGAAAAAGGAACTGTGTCCAGTTGGACTTCCCCTGTAAACAAATGTTAAATAAATAAATAAAGTGCAGGCTAAAAACAGTGATAAATTCAACCAAATAAATAAACGCAGCACAAAAGTGTTAAATATCACTGAAAAAGTTAGAGGAAGTACAAGAAATAGGTTTACCTATAAATAGTCACACGATTTATGTGCGAACAACAAATTTTCGAAAACTAATAAGGACACACTCACAAAAGTGACGTACAACCCCAAGAACACATAGTAACGAACTGACCTGCATAACAAATCCAGCATCTAAATGCACTGAAATTCCCTACCACTCTGGACTCAGGAATAAGTGCTACCATGGGTCCCAAGGGGAAGTGCAGGTCCAGTATTTGGTTGAGTGGTATCGGATTTCGACGTGTCAACTGCCGACATTCAGAATAGCCGACGTTTCATCCTGCGACATTATTTCTCACTATTCTGAACATTTGACATGTTCATGTTCATTTTTGTCAAGGAAAATCCAAAAAATATACTTATATCAGCTTTGTAGCCCAGATGATTTTCGATGCAGTCCTCGTCTTGCAGTCACAGTTGTACAAGGCAGGCACATGGAAGCTCTGAAGAAATTATCATAATCACTGAAAAAATGTAATTTTTTATATGAACAGGACAAAACGCTTTTATAAGATAAACCATCAGGTCAATGAGATGAAAACACAATAAGGTATCAACCAGTAGTGCTACTTTGGATGGGTTGAATTTAGCTCTCTGATTCCACCAGTGTGTAAAAGAACCCTTCCAATAGAAAACAAGCCAGCTTTGAGCTCAAGAGCAGTAACAAATGCTTAACAACAGAAGTAAGAATTCCTGTAATACCAGAAGTCCTTGGAAATAAAGTCCCTAACACTGAGAAATGTTCACAACACACAAAATCTTTGCAAAACTTAGAAATATTTTTATATACCAAGAAGAGGTTTAGCAGTGTTAGAGGAGGTTTGGAAATATCAGAATATCATTAAAACAGCCTAGGAGCAGTAAAGTAACAAACAGACGGAGCTACTTTGATAAGTACAGGATGAAAAAAGTGAGAAATTCTACCAAATAAATGAATGCAGCACATACGTGTTAAATATAACTGAGACAGCTAAAGTAAGTGCAAAAAAAATAAATAAATAAAAATAAATAAAACGTATATTAGCTTTGTAAGCCACATGTTTTTAGAAGCAATCCAAGTCTTGCAGTCACAGGTGTCCAAGGCAGACACAAGGAGGTTCTAATTAAATGAGCACAATCACACAAAATGCAATTGTTTTATATGAGAATTGTGAAAGTCTTTAATAAAGTTTAAACCTCAGACCAATCGGATAAAAACAGAATAAGCTATCGACCAGTAGTTCCCACTTTGGATGGGTTTAATTTAACTCTCTGCCCACATCAGAGTGCAAAGAAATCCCTCCAATAAAAAACAAACTGGTTTTAAGCTCAAGTGCAGTAAAAATTTCTTTACAACAGAAGTAAGAATTCCTGCATTATCAGGAATCCTTGGAAATAAGTTCATTAACAATAAGGAATGCTCACAACACACAAGAATGTGACAAAACTTAGAAATGTTTTAGAAGACTCACTCAGGACAGCTTTTTCAGTATGAGAGTAAGTTAGGAAATATCAGAATAATGTTAAAAGAACCTATGACCAGTACAGTAACAAACAGATGGAGTTTCATTAACAAGTTTAGGCTGAAAAGCAGTGACATATTCAACCAAATAAGTAAATAATGCACATAAGTGTTAGATATGACTGAAATGGAGCAAGTGCAAAACAGTATACTTACATCAGCATTGTAGATCAGATGATTTTAGAAGCAATCCATGTCTAGCAGTCTCAGGTGTACAAGGGAGGCACATGGCATCTCTGAATAAATGAGAACAATCACACAAAAATGTAATTCATTTATACAAGGAGGACGAAAAGGTTTTTTAAAGTTGAATCCCCACCCAAACAGATAACAGCACAATAAGATAGTGACCAGTAGTTCCAAAATTGGATGGTCTGAATTTACCTGACTACTCCCACCAGAATGCAAATGAACACTTCCAATGTAAAGCAAGCTGACTTTGACTTCAAGTGTAATAACAATGCTTTACAACAAAACTAAAAATTCCTGCAATACCAGGAATCCTTGGGAATAAATTCACTCTACATGAGAAATTTTCACAAGACACAAACACTTAGCAAAACTTTAAAATATTTTGGCAGACTCACTCAGAACAGCTTTTGTAGCATCAGAGGAGGTTACCAAATAGAAAATATTTAAAACAACATAACACCAGTACAGTAATGAACAGATGGATCTTCTTTAACAAACACAGGCTGAAAGACAGTGATAAATTCAAGAAAATAAAAAAATGCAGCACAGAAGTATTAAATATCACTGAAACTTAACAGCAATTGCAAATAAATATACTTATATCAGCTTTATAGGTCAAACAATTTTAGAAACAATCCAAGTCTTGTAGTGACAGGTGTCCAAGCCAGGTACATGAAAGCTATGAATATAGAGCACAATCACACAAAAATGCAATTTCTTTTATAATGGAGAGGATGAAAGACTTTTACAAAGTTACATGCTCAAATCAAGAAGATAAAAAGACAATAAACTATCAAATAGTAGGTGCCACTTTGAACAGGTTGAATTTAGCTCCCTAGTCACACCAGAGTGCTAAAAAACCTTCCAACAGAAAACAAACTGGCTTTGAGCTCAAGTGCAGTAAGAATTATTTCAGGAGTCCTTGGAAATAAGTTCACTAACACTGAGAAATTTTGACAACACAAAACACAGTGCAGACTCACCCAAAAGAGCTTTTGCAGTATCACAGGATGTTTGGAAATATCATAATATCATTAAAACAACCTTAGAGCAGTAAAGAAACAAACAGTTACAGCTTCTTTAACAAGTGCTGTCTGACAAATAGTGATACATTCAACCAAATAAATAAATGCAGCACAAAAGTATTAAATATCACTGAGACCACTACAGCAAGTGCAAAAAACATACTTATATCAGCTTTGTAAGGTAGATGTTTTCAGAAGCAATCCAGGTTTTGCACTCCCATGTGTCTAACGATGGCACAATAAAGAACTGAATAAATGAGCCAATCACAGAAAAATGTAATTCTTTTGTATGAGCAGGATGAAAGACTTTAATAAAGTTAAACCCTCAGAACAATCAGATAAAAACACCATAAGATATCGGCCAGGAATTCCCACCATGGATGGGTTGAATTTAGCTCTCTGACCCACCAAAGTGTAAAGGAACCCCTACAATATAAAACAAGCTGGCTCTGAGCTCAAGTGCAGTAACACATGCTTTACAACAGAAGTAGAAATTCCTGCAGAATTTCAGCTTTGTAGGCCAGATGATTTTAGAAGCAATTCAAGTCTTACAGTCACAGGTGTCCAAGGCAGGCACATGGTAGCTCTGAACAAATGAGCATAATCACACAAAAATGTAACTGGTTCGTAAGACCAGGACAAAAGGGTTTTATATGTTAAACCCTCAGGCCAATCAGATGAAAACACAATAAGGCATCAGTCAGTAGACCCCAGTTGCATGGGTTGAATTTTGGTCTCTGCTGCCACAACAGTTCAAAAGAACCCTTCCAGTGTCAAACAAACTGGATTTGAGCTAAAGTGCAGTAACAAATGTTACAAGTAAGAATTCCCGCAATATCAGGAATCATTGGAAATAAATTCCCTACCCCTGAGAAATGTTGACAACACACAAAAACTTTACAAACCTAGAAATAGTTTGGCAGACTCACCCACAATGGCTTTTTCAGTATCAGAAGAGGCTATGACATATCAAAATATTGTTAAAAAATCCTAAGAGCAGTAAAGTTAAAATCAGATTGAGTTTCTTTAACAAGTACAGCTACCCACCTACATCTCCTCAACCAGCTCCATAATATAATTTAAAAAACTCCTATCTACTCACTTAGAAAACAATTGGCATTGTTCTTGCTACCTACCTGGTGAACTACCTGAGTTTTCTGGCTCTACTCTTCTTTACATACTTCATATACTAATGATATTTCTAACCTAACTTGTCTTCCTCCTTATATATATATATATATATATATATATATATATATATATATATATATATATATATATATATATATATATATATATATAGATATCTATATCTATCTATATATATCTATATCTATATAGTTCCCTATCAGAAGCCTGAAACACTATAAGCCTGAAAATCAAAATCCTGAAACCAAAAGCCTGAAAATTCAAAATCCAGAAAACCCAAAATCCTGAAACTCAAAATCCTGAAAACACAAAATGGACATACTGACATCATTGTGGCTTTGCTATTGTTAGCCCTGTGGTGTTAGGTCATGCATTGGGTTCAGGTAAGTGTGATTGGTTTTATGTTAGGGTTAGGGCGGTTTAAGTGAGTTAGGGTTAGGTTTAAGTGAGTTAGGGTTAGGGCAGGTCAGGTGAGTGTGCGATAGTGACGGACCTTAGGGTTAGGGTTAGGGTCAGGGTCAGTTGGTAGATATTAGTGTCTTTATAGTGACATATTAGCATTATTTGTGTTTTCAGGATTTTGAGTTTCAGGATTTTGGGTTTTCGGGATTTTGAATTTTCAGGCTTTTGGTTTCAGGATTTTGATTTTCAGGCTTATAGTGTTTCAGGCTTCTGATAGGGAACTATATATATATATATATATATATATATATATATATATATATATATATATATATATATATATATATATATATATATATAGATAGATATATATATATATATGTATATGTACTCAAGTACCTCAAGTTCTATTAAGGCTTTCTCAAAAAGGTTGTATTAACTCAACTATATGTTAGTCTTGAATTTGTACAATACTGGAAAGCCTTTGATTTATTCTTTTGTTAAAATTGCTAATGTTTTATCTCTTTTGTTATTACGGCTTTTAATTTGTAATTTCTATAATGACTTGTAATCTGTTAAATTTTATAATGTGTGTCTTTTATTGCTGGAACTTTTCTCCCCATGCATCCGCGGAAAAAGGAACTGTGTCCAGTTGGACTTCCCCTGTAAACAAATGTTAAATAAATAAATAAAGTGCAGTCTAAAAAACAGTGATAAATTCAACCAAATAAATAAACGCAGCACAAAAGTGTTAAATATCACTGAAAAAGTTAGAGGAAGTACAAGAAATAGGTTTACCTATAAATAGTCACACGATTTATGTGCGAACAACAAATTTTCAAAAACTAATAAGGACACAATCACAAAAGTGACGTATAACCCCAAGAACACATAGTAACGAACTGACCTGCATAACAAATCCAGCATCTAAATGCACCGAAATTCCCTACCACTCTGGACTCAGGAATAAGTGCTACCATGGGTCCCAAGGGGGTGTGCAGGTCCAGTATTTGGTTGAGTGGCGTCAGATTTCGACGTGTCAACTGCCGACATTCAGAATAGCTGACATTTCATCCTGTGACATTATTTCTCACTATTCTGAACATTTGACATGTTCATGTTCATTTTTGTCAAGGAAAATACAAAAACTATACTTATATCAGCTTTGTAGCCCAGATGATTTTCGATGCAGTCCTTGTCTTGCAGTCACAGTTGTACAAGGCAGGCACATGGAAGCTCTGAAGAAATTATCACAATCACTGAAAAAATATAATTGTTTGTATGAACAGGACAAAATGCTTTTATAAGATAAACCATCAGGTCAATGAGATGAAAACACAATAAGGTATCAACCAGTAGTTGCCACTTTGGATGGGTTGAATTTAGCTCTCTGATTCCACCAGTGTGCAAAAGAACCCTTCCAATAGAAAACAAGCTGGCTTTGAGCTCAAGAGCAGTAACAAATGCTTAACAACAGAAGTAAGAATGCCTGCAATACCAGAAGTCCTTGGAAATAAATTCCCTAACACTGAGAAATGTTCACAACACACAAAATCTTTGCAAAACTTAGAAATATTTTTACATACCAAGAAGAGGTTTAGCAGTGTTAGAGGAGGTTTGTAAATATCAGAATATCATTAAAACAGCCTAGGAGCAGTAAAGTAACAAACAGATGGAGCTACTTTGACAAGTACAGGATGAAAAAAGTGAGAAATTCTACCAAATAAATGAATGCAGCACATACGTGTTAAATATAACTGAGACAGCTAAAGCAAGTGCAAAAAAAAAACAAAAAAAAAAGAAATAAAATGTATATTAGCTTTGTAAGCCACATGTTATTAGAAGCAATCCAAGTCTTGCAGTCACAGGTGTCCAAGTCAGACACAAGGAGGTTCTAATTAAATGAGCACAATCACACAAAATGCAATTGTTTTATATGAGAATTGTGAAAGTCTTTAATAAAGTTTAAACCTCAGACCAATCGGATAAAAACAGAATAAGCTATCGACCAGTAGTTCCCACTTTGGATGGGTTTAATTTAACTCTCTGCCCACATCAGAATGCAAAGAAATCCATCCAATAAAAAACAAACTGGTTTTAGGCTCAAGTGCAGTAAAAATTTCTTTACAACAGAAGTAAGAATTCCTGCATTATCAGGAATCCATGGAAATAAGTTCATTAACACTAAGGAATGCTCACAACACACAAGAACGTGACAAAATTTAGAAATGTTTTAGAAGACTCACTCAGAACAGCTTTTTCAGTATGAGAGTAAGTTAGGAAATATCAGAATAATGTTAAAAGAACCTATGACCAGTACAGTAACAAACAGATGGACTTTCATTAACAAGTTTAGGCTGAAAAGCAGTGACATATTCAACAAAATAAGTAAATAATGCACAGAAGTGTTAGATATGACTGAAATGGAGCAAGTGCAAAACAATATACTTACATCAGCATTGTAGATCAGATGATTTTAGAAGCAATCCAAGTCTAGCAGTCTCAGGTGTACAAGGGAGGCACATGGTATCTCTGAATAAATGAGAACAATCACACAAAAATGTAATTCATTTATACAAGGAGGATGAAAGGGTTTTTTAAAGTTGAATCCCCACCCAAACAGATAACAACACAATAAGATAGTGACCAGTAGTTCCAAAATTGGATGGTCTGAATTTACCTGACTACTCCCACCAGAATGCAAATGAACACTTCCAATGTAAAGCAAGCTGACTTTGACCTCAAGTGTAATAACAATGCTTTACAACAAAACTAAAAATGCCTGCAATACCAGGAATCATTGGGAATAAATTCACTCTACATGAGAAATTTTCACAAGACACAAACACTTAGCAAAACTTTAAAATATTTTGGCAGACTCACTCAGAACAGCTTTTGTAGCATCAGAGGAGGTTACCAAATAGAAAATATTTAAAACAACATAACAGCAGTACAGTAATCAACAGATGGATCTTCTTTAACAAACACAGGCTGAAAGACAGTGATAAATTCAAGAAAATAAATAAATGCAGCACAGAAGTATTAACTATCACTGAAACTTAACAGCAATTGCAAATAAATATACTTATATCAGCTTTATAGGTCAGACAATTTTAGAAACCATCCAAGTCTTGTAGTGACAGGTGTCCAAGCCAGGTACATGAAAGCTATGAATATAGAGCACAATCACACAAAAATGCAATTTCTTTTTATACGGAGAGGATGAAAGAATTTTACAAAGTTACATGCTCAAATCAAGAAGATAAAAAGACAATAAACTATCAAATAGTAGGTGCCACTTTGAACAGGTTGAATTTAGCTCCCTAGTCACACCAGAGTGCTAAAAAACCTTCCAACAGAAAACAAACTGGCTTTGAGCTCAAGTGCAGTAAGAATTATTTCAGGAGTCCTTGGAAATAAGTTCACTAACACTGAGAAATTTTGACAACATAAAACACAGTGCAGACTCACCCAAAAGAGCTTTTGCAGTATCACAGCATGTTTGGAAATATCATAATATCATTAAAACAACCTTAGAGCAGTAAAGAAACAAACAGTTACAGCTTCTTTAACAAGTGCTGTCTGAAAAATAGTGATACATTCAACCAAATAAATAAATGCAGCACAAAAGTATTAAATATCACTGAGACCACTACAGCAAGTGCAAAAAACATACTTATATCAGCTTTGTAGGGTAGATGTTTTTAGAAGCAATCCAGGTTTTGCACTTCCATGTGTCTAACGTTGGCACAAGAGAGAACTGAATAAATGAGCCAATCACAGAAAAATGTAATTCTTTTGTATGAGCAGGATGAAAGACTTTAATAAAGTTAAACCCTCAGAACAATCAGATAAAAACACCATAAGCTATCAGCCAGGACTTCCCACCATGGATGGGTTGAATTTAGCTCTCTGACCCACCAAAGTGTAAAGGAACCCCTACAATATAAAACAAGCTGGCTCTGAGCTCAAGTGCAGTAACACATGCTTTACAACAGAAGTAGAAATTCCTGCAGAATTTCAGCTTTGTAGGCCAGATGATTTTAGAAGCAATTCAAGTCTTACAGTCACAGGTGTCCAAGGCAGGCACGTGGTAGCTCCGAACAAATGAGCATAATCACACAAAAATGTAACTGGTTCATAGGACCAGGAAAAAAGGGTTTTATATGTTAAACCCTCAGGCCAATCAGATGAAAACACAATAAGGCATCAACCAGTAGTCCCCAATTGCATGGGTTGAATTTTCCTCTCTGCTGCTACAATAGCTTAAAAGAACCCTTCCAGTGTAAAACAAACTGCATTTGAGCTCAGGTGCAGTAACAAATGTTGACAATACAAGTAAGAATTCCTGCAACATCAGGAATTATTGGAAATAAGTTCACTAACCCTGCAAAATGCTCACCACACAGAAAAACTTTGCAAACCTGGAAATACTTTGGTAGAGTCATGCAGAATGGCTTTTTCAGTATCATAGGAGGTTATGACATATTCAAATATTGTTAAAATGACCTAAGAGTAGTAGAGTTACAATTGGATTGAGTTTTTTTAACAAGTGCAACTACCAACCAACATCTTCTCAACCAGCTCCATAGTACAATTTAAAAAACTCCTATCTAGTCACTTAGAAAACACTTGGTTTGTTCTTGCTACCCACCTGGTGAGTTCTATATACTGCATATTCATACACACCCCCTGAGATTTGCTGGCTCTACACTTCTTACTAACATACTTCATATACTAATCATATTTTTAACCTAACTTTCCTTCCTCCATATATATATATATATATATATATATATATATATATATATATATATATATATATATATATATATATATATATATATATACACTAAAGTACATCAAGTTATATTAAGGCTTTCTCAAAAAGGTTGTATTAACTCAACTATATGTTAGTCTTGAATTTGTACAATACTGGAAAGCCTTTGATTTATTCTTTTGTTAAAATTGCAAATGTTTTATCTCTTTTCTTATTACGGCTTTTAATTTGTAATTTCTATAATGACTTGTAATCTGTTAAATTTTATAATGTGTGTCTTTTATTGCTGGAACTTTTCTCCCCAGTCATCCGCGGAAAAAGAACCTGTGTCCAGTTGGACTTCCCCTGTAAACAAATGTTAAATAAATAAATAAAGTGCAGTCTAAAAACAGTGATAAATTCAACCAAATAAATAAACACAGCACAAAAGTGTTAAATATCACTGAAAAAGTTAGAGGAAGTACAAGAAATAGGTTTACCTATAAATAGTCACACTATTTATGTGCGAACAACAAATATTCAAAAACTAATAAGGACACACTCACAAAAGTGACGTACAACCCCAAGAACACATAGTAACGAACTGACCTGCATAACAAATCCAGCATCTAAATGCACCGAAATTCCCTACCACTCTGGACTCAGGAATAAGTGCTACCATGGGTCCCAAGGGGGTGTGCAGGTCCAGTATTTGGTTGAGTGGCATCAGATTTCGACGTGTCAACTGCCGACATTCAGAATAGCTGACATTTCATCCTGTGACATTATTTCTCACTATTCTGAACATTTGACATGTTCATGTTCATTTTTGTCAAGGAAAACACAAAAACTATACTTATATCAGCTTTGTAGACCAGATGATTTTCGATGCAGTCCTCGTCTTGCTGTCACAGTTGTACAAGGCAGGCACATGGAAGCTCTGAAGAAATTATCACAATCACTGAAAAAATATAATTGTTTTGTATGAACAGGACAAAATGCTTTTATAAGATAAACCATCAGGTCAATGAGATGAAAACACAATAAGGTATCAACCAGTAGTTGCCACTTTGGATGGGTTGAATTTAGCTCTCTGATTCCACCAGTGTGCAAAAGAACCCTTCCAATAGAAAACAAGCTGGCATTGAGCTCAAGAGCAGTAACAAATGCTTAACAACAGAAGTAAGAATGCCTGCAATACCAGAAGTCCTTGGAAATAAATTCCCTAACACTGAGAAATGTTCACAACACACAAAATCTTTGCAAAACTTAGAAATATTTTTACATACCAAGAAGAGGTTTAGCAGTGTTAGAGGAGGTTTGTAAATATCAGAATATCATTAAAACAGCCTAGGAGCAGTAAAGTAACAAACAGATGGAGCTACTTTGACAAGTACAGGATGAAAAAAGTGAGAAATTCTACCAAATAAATGAATGCAGCACATACGTGTTAAATATAACTGAGACAGCTAAAGTAAGTGCAAAAAAAAAAAAAAAAAAAAAAAAAGAAATAAAATGTATATTAGCTTTGTAAGCCACATGTTATTAGAAGCAATCCAAGTCTTGCAGTCACAGGTGTCCAAGTCAGACACAAGGAGGTTCTAATTAAATGAGCACAATCACACAAAATGCAATTGTTTTATATGAGAATTGTGAAAGTCTTTAATAAAGTTTAAACCTCAGACCAATCGGATAAAAACAGAATAAGCTATCGACCAGTAGTTCCCACTTTGGATGGGTTTAATTTAACTCTCTGCCCACATCAGAATGCAAAGAAATCCCTCCAATAAAAAACAAACTGGTTTTAAGCTCAAGTGCAGTAAAAATTTCTTTACAACAGAAGTAAGAATTCCTGCATTATCACGAATCCATGGAAATAAGTTCATTAACACTAAGGAATGCTCACAACACACAAGAACGTGACAAAATTTAGAAATGTTTTAGAAGACTCACTCAGAACAGCTTTTTCAGTATTAGAGTAAGTTAGGAAATATCAGAATAATGTTAAAAGAACCTATGACCAGTACAATAACAAACAGATGGACTTTCATTAACAAGTTTAGGCTGAAAAGCAGTGACATATTCAACAAAATAAGTAAATAATGCACAGAAGTGTTAGATATGACTGAAATGGAGCAAGTGCAAAACAGTATACTTACATCAGCATTGTAGATCAGATGATTTTAGAAGCAATCCAAGTCTAGCAGTCTCAGGTGTACAAGGGAGGCACATGGTATCTCTGAATAAATGAGAACAATCACACAAAAATGTAATTCATTTATACAAGGAGGATGAAAGGGTTTTTTAAAGTTGATTCCCCACCCAAACAGATAACAACACAATAAGATAGTGACCAGTAGTTCCAAAATTGGATGGTCTGAATTTACCTGACTACTCCCACCAGAATGCAAATGAACACTTCCAATGTAAAGCAAGCTGACTTTGACCTCAAGTGTAATAACAATGCTTTACAACAAAACTAAAAATTCCTGCAATACCAGGAATCCTTGGGAATAAATTCACTCTACATGAGAAATTTTCACAAGACACAAACACTTAGCAAAACTTTAAAATATTTTGGCAGACTCACTCAGAACAGCTTTTGTAGCATCAGAGGAGGTTACCAAATAGAAAATATTTAAAACAACATAACAGCAGTACAGTAATCAACAGATGGATCTTCTTTAACAAACACAGGCTGAAAGACAGTGATAAATTCAAGAAAATAAATAAATGCAGCACAGAAGTATTAAATATCACTGAAACTTAACAGCAATTGCAAATAAATATACTTATATCATCTTTATAGGTCAGACAATTTTAGAAACCATCCAAGTCTTGTAGTGACGGGTGTCCAAGCCAGGTACATGAAAGCTATGAATATAGAGCACAATCACACAAAAATGCAATTTCTTTTTATACGGAGAGGATGAAAGACTTTTACAAAGTTACATGCTCAAATCAAGAAGATAAAAAGACAATAAACTATCAAATAGTAGGTGCCACTTTGAACAGGTTGAATTTAGCTCCCGAGTCACACCAGAGTGCTAAAAAACCTTCCAACAGAAAACAAACTGGCTTTGAGCTCAAGTGCAGTAAGAATGCTTTTCAACAGAAGTAAGAATTCCTGCAACATCAGGAGTCCTTGGAAATAAGTTCACTAACACTGAGAAATTTTGACAACACAAAACACAGTGCAGACTCACCCAAAAGAGCTTTTGCAGTATCACAGGATGTTTGGAAATATCATAATATCATTAAAACAACCTTAGAGCAGTAAAGAAACAAACAGTTACAGCTTCTTTAACAAGTGCTGTCTGACAAATAGTGATACATTCAACCAAATAAATAAATGCAGCACAAAAGTATTAAATATCACTGAGACCACTACAGCAAGTGCAAAAAACATACTTATATCAGCTTTGTAGGGTAGATGTTTTTAGAAGCAATCCAGGTTTTGCACTTCCATGTATCTAACGTTGGCACAAGAAAGAACTGAATAAATGAGCCAATCACAGAAAAATGTAATTCTTTTGTTTGAGCAGGATGAAAGACTTTAATAAAGTTAAACCCTCAGAACAATCAGATAAAAATACCATAAGCTATCAGCCAGGAATTCCCACCATGGATGGGTTGAATTTAGCTCTCTGACCCACCAAAGTGTAAAGGAACCCCTACAATATAAAACAAGCTGGCTCTGAGCTCAAGTGCAGTAACACATGCTTTACAACAGAAGTAGAAATTCCTGCAGAATTTCAGCTTTGTAGGCCAGATGATTTTAGAAGCAATTCAAGTCTTACAGTCACAGGTGTCCAAGGCAGGCACGTGGTAGCTCCGAACAAATGAGCATAATCACACAAAAATGTAACTGGTTCATAGGACCAGGAAAAAAGGGTTTTATATGTTAAACCCTCAGGCCAATCAGATGAAAACACAATAAGGCATCAACCAGTAGTTCCCAATTGCATGGGTTGAATTTTGCTCTCTGCTGCTACAATAGCTTAAAAGAACCCTTCCAGTGTAAAACAAACTGGATTTGAGCTCAGGTCCAGTAACAAATGTTGACAATACAAGTAAGAATTCCGGCAACATCAGGAATCATTGGAAATAAGTTCACTAACCCTGCAAAATGTTCACCACATAGAAAAACTTTGCAAACCTAGAAATACTTTGGCAGACTCATGCAGAATGGCTTTTTCAGTATCATAGGAGGTTATGACATAATCACATATTGTTAAAACGACCTAAGAGCAGTAGAGTTACAATTGGATTGAGTTTTTTTAACAAGTGCAACTACCCACCAACATCTTCTCAACCAGCTCCATAGTACAATTTAAAAAACTCCTATCTAGTCACTTAGAAAACACTTGGTTTGTTCTTGCTACCCACCTGGTGAATTCTATATACTGCATATTCATACACACCCCCTGAGATTTGCTGGCTCTACACTTCTTACTAACATACTTCATATACTAATCATATTTTAACCTAACTTTCCTTCCTCCATATATATATATATATATATATATATATATATATATATATATACATACTAAAGTACATCAAGTTATATTAAGGCTTCCTCAAAAATGCTGTATTAACACAACTATATGCTAGTCTTGAATTTGTACAATACTGGAAAGCCTTTAATGCATTCTTTTGTTAAAATTGCTAATGTTTTATCTCTTTTGGTTATTATGGCTTTTAATTTATAATTTCTATAATGACTTGTAATCTGTTATTTTTTTAATGTGTGTCATTTATTGCTAGAGCTTTTCTCCCCAGGCCTCCATGGAAAATGAACCTGTGTCCAGTTGGACTTTCCCAGAAACAAACATTAAAATAAATAAATAAAGTGCAGTCTGAAAAACAGTGATAAATTCAATCAAATAAATAAATACAGCGCAGAAGTGTTAAATATCACTGAAATAGAGGAAGTGCAACAAATATACTTATATCAGCTTTGTAGCCCAGATGATTTTAGAAACAATCCTGGTCTTGCAGTCACAGCTGTCCAATACAGACATATGGAAGCTCTGAAGAAAGGGTCACAATCACAGAAAAATGTAATGATTTTATATGAGCAGGACAAAATGCTCTGATAAGATAAACCATCAGGTCAATGAGATGCAAACACAATAAGGTATCAACCAGTAGTTGCCACTTCAGATGGGTTGAATTTAGCTTTCTGATTCCACCAGAGTGCAAAAAAAACCTTCCAATTGAAAAACAAGCTGGCTTTGAACTCAAGAGCAGTAACAAATGCTTAACAACAGAAGTAAGAATTCATGCAATACCAGAAGTCCTACCACTGAAAAATATTCACAACACACAAAACCTTTGCAAAACTTAGAAATATTTTATCAGACTTAATGAGAAGAGGTTTAGCAGTCTCAGAGGAGGTTTGGAAATATTAGGATATCATTAAAACAGCCTAGTAGGAGTAAAGTAACAAACAGATGGAGCTTCTTTGACAAGCGCAGGATGAAAAAAGTGAGAAAAATAAATGAATTCAGCACAGAAGTGTTAAATATAACTGAGACAGCTAAAGCAAGTGCAAAAAAAAAAAAAAAAAAAGTATATCAGCTTTGTAGGCCACACGTTTTTAGAAGCAATCCAAGTCTTGCAGTCATAGGTGTCCAAGGCAGGCACAAGGAGGTCCTAATTAAATAAGCACAATCACACAAAAATGTAATTCTTTTATATGAGTATTATAAAGTTTAACCTTCAGACCAATAGGAAAAAAAAGAATAAGCTATTGATCAGTAGTTCCCACTTTAGATGGGTTTACTTTAACTCTCTGCCCCCTTCAGAGTGCAAAGAAATCCCTCCAATAAAAAACAAACTGGTTTTAAGCTCAAGTGCAGTAACAAATGCTTTACAACTGAAGTAAGAATTCCTGCAAAATCAGGAATCCTTAGAAATAAGTGTAATACCACTTAGAAATGCTCACAACGCACAAATACTTAGAAATATTTTGGAAGACTCAGTCTGAACAGCTTTTTCAGTATAAGACTAAGGTAGGAAATATCAGAATAATTTTAAAAGAACCTATGACCAGTACAGTAACAAACAGATGGAGTTTCATTAACAAGTGTAGGCTGAAAAACTGTGACAAATTCAATGAAATAAGTAAATACATCACAGAAGTGTTAAATATCACTGAAATGAAGCAAGTGCAAAACAATATACTTACATTATCTTTGTAGACCAGATGATTTTAAACACAATCCAAGTCTAGCAGTCACAGGCATACAAGGGAGGCACATGGTATCTCTGAGTAAGTTAGAATAATCACACAAAAAATATAATTCATTTATACAAGCAGGATGAAAGGGATTTTTTAAAACTGAATCCCAGCCCAATTGGATAACAACACAATAAGCCATTGACCAGTAGTTCCAACACTGGATGGATTGAATTTACCTCTCTACTCCCACCAGAATGCAAAATAACTCTTCCAATGTAAAGCAAACTGGCTTTGACCTCAAGTGCAATAACAAATGCTTTACAACAGAACTAAGAATTTCTGCAATACCAGGAATCCTTGGAAATCAATTCACTCTCCATGAGAAATGTTCACAAGACACAAACACTTAGCAAAACTTTGAAATATTTTAGCAGGCTCACTCAGAACAGCATTTGCAGCATCAGAGGAGGTTACCAAATATCAGCATATATTTAAAACAACCTAAGAGCAGTACAGTAACAAACAGATGGAGCTTCTTTAACAAGCACAGGCTAAAAGACAGTGATAAATTCAAACAAATAAGTAAATGCAGCACATAAGTGTTATATATCTCTGAAACAGGTTACAGCAAATGCAAAAAATATACATATATCAGCTTTATAGGCCAGATGATTTTGGAAACAATCCTAGTCTTGCAGTCATAGGTGTCCAAAAAAAAGGTTCACTAACACTGACACATGTTCACAACACAAGGAAATTTTGCAAACCTTAGAAATATTTTGGCAGACTCACTCAGAATGGCTTTTGCAGTATCAGGGGAGGTTAGGAAATATCAGAATATTGTTAAAACAATCTAAGATCAGTAGGGTTTCTTTAACAAGTGCAGTCTAAAAACAGTGACAAATGTATACAAATAAATAAAAGCAGGACAGAGGTGTTATATATCACAGCAACACAGCAAGTGTAAAAAATATACTTATATCAGCTTTGTAGGCCAGATGACTTTAGAAGCAATTCAAGTCTTGCACTCACAGGCATCCAAGGCAGGCACATGGTAGCTCTGAACAAATGAGCGCAATCATACAAAATGTAACTGTTTTGTAGGAGTAGGACAAAAGATTTTAATAAGTTAAAGCACAGGCCAGTCAGATGAAAACACAATAAGGCATCAACCATGTGAAGACTGGTAGAGAAGGGTGAAGGCTGCCAGCCTAGCCAGATAGAAATGTGCAGATAATTCTGTCATTTGTAAATATAAAATGTAAACTACAGGCTTGTTGTCTTAAATGTAAAGAAATACTATGCAGCTGAAGAAAAGGGATGTCTAGCCATAGTGTGGGCATTGCAGAAACTTCAGCCTTATCTGTATGGAAGGAAATTCACTGTTATGACAGATCACAACTCCCTAACATGGTTAAACAGAGCCAGCCAGCAAAATTCCAAGTAGCTAAGATGGAGCCTGGGGTTGCAAGCATATGATATGCCAGTGCAGCACTGCAGTGGGGTTAGCAATGCCAATGCAGAAGGGCTCTCAAAACAGGGAATGGGATGAGGTACACTCAGATAGACCTATCCCTCTCAAGCAGCATTTCTCAAGGGTCACTTGAAAAACTAGCTTGAGTTCTCGGGGGGGGGGAGAAATGTGAAGACTGTTAGGGAAGGGTAAAGGCTGCCAGCCTAGCCAGATAGAATTGTGCAGAAAATTCTGTCATTTGTAAATATGAAATGCAAACTACAGGCTTGTTGTCTTAAATGTAAAGAAATACTGTTGCATGTGGAACTGGAAATAAATGTGGCAACAGTGCTCTCTACTGACCCAGTAAAAGCATGTTGTGATCCTTTGATCTAAAGTCGGCTCCAGTCGGTCTAGATGAAGATATTATTTCTATTGTTTTAACCAAGAGTTAAATTGATAGACTTAAACATGCAAATGTATTTTTATTGCTCTGTTTCCTGACCAGCTGCAAGATAACAAAAGGGAGATGTTAAGAATGTAAATGCAGTTAATGTGTAGCCTGAGAACACCAGGAAAGTGTAAAAGAAATTATGTAATGTTTATCAGAACTGCAGTTTCAATTTAAACAGAGAAAATCAGAAGGCAATAAGCATTTGTGTATTGATCATCCAACTCACAGCACTGCCTCTTGCTCACATGTAAGTTATCTTAGACTTGTGTTTTCTTTTAGGGATAGATAGAATCTAGAAAGATTAGACTAAGTATTTTTCTGACATGCCAGAACTGTACTACTGAATTATTTTAAGTATTTCTGTGTAATCTCTGAACTCTTGACTAGCACTGACTGTGTAGTAGAAAGCATTGTCTTGTGGTTTTAATTATTTATTATTACATATTTTAAAACCTTTTAACTGTGCCTGGTTTGTGTAGAGATAAGTTAAGCTCTAAGAGTACATTGCATGCTTATATTGATCCTGTACCAAGTCACTCTAATAAGCCTTGACTGTTTAGTCACAACTACCAATTTGCTAATAATATTGCACAGTAATAATTGGACACCCTTTTAAAGGCCTTTAAGTAGCTGATAAGTATTAGTGGGTGGTGGTAAGTTGAACTACAGTATAGTCTGGGAGAAAGGGGCACAGCTGGAGAAATTGTGCCAGCCTTCCCCGGGTGTGTCTGTGTGGTTTTATAAACTCTTCTCAAAGTGCATGAGTGCATGTGTCAGCTACTTGGGCATGAAGGACACGAAGCACTGGTTGGACAGTGAGGCTGCTAGAGGTTTTAGCTTGCCCACTAGGCTGAGATCTGGACCTTATAACTGTGCCAGTGGGGAGCCTTATTGGAGACCTGGAGAGCAGGGGAGTGACCAGCCCTGGATGGGCTTTGATCTCTGTGTGCTCTTAAGGGAAATTGCACTTTACTGCATGTATTTGTTATTCTTCCTTCATATATGAGACACCCTCTCTGGTGTTAGTGGTGAGGATTGAGGCTCCTTGATTACTGGGCCAGGGCACGGGCGTCACAAACCAGTAGTCCCCAATTGCATGGGTTGAATTTTGCTCTCTGCTGCCACAATAGGAAAAAGAATGCTTCCAATGTAAAACAAACTGGACTGGAGTTCAAGTGCAGTAACTAATTTTTTACAACACAAGTAAGAATTCCTGCAATATCAGGAATCATTGGAAAAAGTTCACTAACCCTGAGAAATTTTCATACAAAAACTTTGTAAACCTAGAAATATTTTGGCAGACTCATTCAGAATGGCTTTTTCGGTATCAGAGGAGGTCATGAAATATCAAAGTATTGTTAAAACAACCTAAGAGCAGTAGAGTAACAATCAGATGGAGTTAAGTGTAACTACCGACCTACATCTCCTCAACCAGCTCCAGAGTACAATTTTAAAAACTCCTATCTACTCGCTTAGAAAACACCTCACTTTTTTCTTGCTACCCAACTGGTTAACTCTATATACTGCATATTCATACACACCTCCTGCGTTTTCTGGCTCTACACCTCATATTAACATACTTCTCCTTCTATATATCTATATATCTAAGCTATATATCTATATCTATATATGTCTATCTATCTATCTATCTATCTATCTATCTATCTATCTATCTATCTATCTATCTATCTATCTATCTGTCTATCTATATACTCAAGTACCTCAAGTTACATTAAGGCTTCCTCAAAAATGTTGTATTAACTAAACTATATTCTAGTCTTGAATTTGTACAATACTGGAAACCCTTTGATGTATTATTTTGTAAAACAATGCTAATGTTTTATATCTTTTGGTTCTAAGTTTGTAATTTCTGTAATGGCTTGTAATCTGTTAAATTTTAAAATGTGTGTCTTTTATTGTTGGAACTTTTCTCTCCATGTCTCCATGGAAAAAGGACCTGTGTCCAGTCGGATTTTTCTGGTAAATAAATGTTAAATAGATAAATAAAGTGCAGGCTGAAAACCAGTGATCAATTCAACAAAATAGATAAGTGCAGCACAGAAGTGTTAAATATAACTGAAACTGTTAGAGGAAGTGCAAAATATGTTTATATCAGTTTTCTAGCCCAGATGATTTTTAGAAGCAATCCAAGTCTTGCAGTCACAGGTGTCCAAGGCAGGCACATGGAAGCACTGAACAAATAATCACAATCACACAAAAATGTAATTGTTTTATACAAGCAGGACAAGATGCTTTTGTAAGATAAACCCTCAGGCCAATCAGATGAAACCACAATAAGGTATCAAGCAGTAGCTGCCAATTTGGATGGGTTGAGTTTAGCTGTCTGCTTGCATCAGAGTGCAAAAGAACCCTTCGAATAGAACACAAGCTGGCTTTGAGCTCAAGTGCAGTAACAAATGCTTAACAACAGAATTAAGAATTCTTGCAATATCAGGAATCTTTGGAAATAAGTTCACTAGCCCTGAGAATTGTTCACAACACACAGAAACTTTGCAAAACATAGAAATATTTTAGCAGACTAACTCAGAACAACTTTTGCCGCATCAGAGGTGGTTAGAAAATATCAAAATATTGTTAAAACAACCTAAGAGCAGTACAGTGATAAACAGATGGAGTTTCTTTAACAAGTGCAGACTGAAAAAACAGTGATAAATTCAACCAGATAAATAAATGTAGCACAGAAGTGTTAAAGATCACTTAAACTGTTACAGGAGGTGCATAAATATATACTTATATCATCTTTGTAGGTCAGATTATTTTAGAAGCTATCCAAGTGTTGCAGTCAGAGATGTCCAAGGCAGGCACATAGAATCTCTGAATAAATGAGCACAATCACTGAAACAAGTAATTCTTTTATACAAGCAGGAAAAAAAGATTTTTATAAAGTTAAACCCTCAGGCCAATCAGATAAAAGATAATAAAAACACAATAAGCTATTGATCAGTACTTCCCATCTGGGTGGATTGAATTTAGCTCTCTGCTTCCAAAAAAGTGCAAAGGAACCCTTCTGATGTAAAACAGACTCATTTTGAGCTCAAGTGGAGTAACAAATTCTTTAGAACAGACATAAGAATTCCTGCATTATCAGGAATCATTGAAAAGAAGTTCACTAACCCCGGAAAAATGTTAACAACACACAAAAACTTTACATAACTTACAAATGTTTGACAGACTGACTCAGAACAGCTTTTGCAGCATCAGAGGAGGTTGACACATATCAGAATAATGTTAAAAGAACCTAGGAGCAGTACAATAACAAACAGATGGAGTTTCATTAACAAGTGCATATGACCATAGGATAATAGGATGATAGGAGGTTACTAGGCTAATGTCCCTGGGGCCCTTACAAGCCTAGTCAAGAGTTTACACCACCAAAAAAAATCAGTCAGCTCCTGTCTCCCCTGTCAATGAGGTACACAGGTGGAACATCTGGTATAAATTTGTGGTTTCCCATACACTCATCAAGGTTGCACTTGAAGAGGGTCAATGAGGTACTCTATTTGACATGTATGGGAAGTCTATTCCAGAGACGGTGCAGCTTCTGGGAGACAAATCTGTCTCTCCAGCAGGTTTTGTTGATGTCACATATTAGATTCAGGCCTTTTAAGTCGATGATGTGTGAAGAAATAGACTTACGGATATGGAGCATCTCTAGTAGTGCAGAGTCCAAGATTGCCTTGTAGGTGAGACACAGATCCTCTGAGCAATCTGTATGATACCAAGGAGAGTGATAGTGATTTGAGCCAGTCCACATAGGACAGGTGTAGGAGGCCATGGATTCTCTTTGTGAGGTATTTCTGTGGCCTTTCCAGGTGGTGCAGATGTCTGGAGAGGTGCATACCAAACGGGGAGTTATACTCAATTATTGGTGTAATGAGGGAGGAGTATAGCGAGGTAATAACCTCCTTTGTTCTTTATGCAATCACTTTACTTATGCGGTGAGCCAAGTAAAAGATTTTTCTATCCACTGCCGCAACATGATAATCAAATGTGAGATTGCTATCAACCTGAGCACCCAGTTCTCTCACCACAGGTTATGTATTTAGGGGGTTGCCATTGATGTGGTAATCAGTAGTGGAAGTGTTTTTGCTGAATGGTGTGATGATACACATTTTTGCATTTAGCTTGAGGCCAGCCGTTTTATAGCATTTACTGTTTGCTACTGTATCTTTTTCTTCTGTCTCTGTAAAAAAAAGAAAAAAAACAAAAAAAATATCCTTGTTTTCCCGCCTTACTGAACTAGAATAGTCCAGTCTTCAGATTTTGCTGATCCATATCCATATCCTTATTTGGATAAGAGGAAACTTCTTTGTTCACCAGTGGGAATGGGGAGCACTGAGCAACCTATTGGTCCCTAGAGGAGTGGTTACAGCCCAGCAACTTGTAGTTTATTGGCCATTTTGGGTCAATTCCTGGCTCTTTTCAACCCCCTGCTATAAAGCCCATTTTTGCACGCTTTTGCGCGATTTTGCACGAAGATGCTCATAGAGCAGCATCGGGCAGTGCCGGTTAATCAAGTTTAAACTATTTCTGGCTCCGTAAAGTCTGCTCTTCAATTTTTCCCTTAGAACTGCTCTACTTGCAATCTAAACAGCCTATTCTCTATCTGAAAAGCCCAGCACTTGCTCCTAAAGCATTCTTATGCAGGTAAAGCACTCTTAAACGAAAAGAAAGTACTTCATTCACCTAAATCCCCTTGAGTACCCATTTCCCTATAGGTCCTTTCTGACTCAGTTACACAGCAATCTTTTACACTATTCTAGCATGTTGAAGGGTCAGTTGCTGGCGTCCTCTCCTGTTCAGCTGGTGAATCTGGGAATCCTGAGGCAATGTTACAATTGCCTCATGTACACAGACAACCCTCTCCTCCTCCCAACAAATACAAATATATGTGAGAGATGCAACTATATAGCCAAACTGGAGGCTGAGCTCTCTCAACTCAGTACTGGCAAAACCAGTCAGGAGGAGAAGGTAACCACGCACACCACAAACCCAGTCTCACATAGACCTATCACAACTGCAAACCAAACACATAAACACACAAACATACTCAGAGGCTCTGATTAAAAATCTACCAAAACAACAGAGGCCTCCAAAGCAGACATCCAAGTGACCACTACCTCAAGACATAGCACATGCAACACATAGTTCACAAAGTCAGTGTGCTAAACAGTCACAGCCCTTAAGGCCAAACAACATGCCAGACACACTTGTAATAGGTGACTCCATAGTCAGACACGTCCCGCTCACCAGACTGAACAAGGAAAAGGTTACAGTAAGCTGCCTGTCGGGCGCTAGAATCTGCCACATAACACAAGCACTCAGATCACTCCAAAGCAAGTACAAATATGACTCAGTCATTGTCCATGCCGGTGTGAATGACCTGAGACGTACCTCCCTGGACTACATGAAAAGAGACATAGAGGAGCTCTCTGATTATGTAGCCCAGGCCGGTATGACCCTGACCCTGAGCAGCATCTTACCCTCACCAAGAATGATGCCACAGTACAAAGACAAAATGATCAGTTTTAACAATTGGCTTAATTACTGCTGTCATTCTAAGGGGATCCAATGTCTGTCTTCTTGGGATGACATGCTTGACAAGCCACGCTGCTTCACAAGGGATGGCTTGCACCTGTCATGCCTGGGCTTCCGGATATTGGCAAAGGCTCTTGCCACCCCCATAGTGCCTGTTTTAGGCAAGGCTCAAAAGACAAACCTACCTCCCTAGAAAACACAAGTGGAAAAAAACTAAGGGTAATTCTGCTCAATGCCAGAAATCAAAACATCAAGATGCATGCTCTTGAAGCCCTCCTCAGTAAGGAGAACATTGATGTCTGTGCAGTGACTGAAACCTGGTTCAAGGCTCCAGAGAGCACCCCAGCACTACCAGGTTTTACCTCATATCATGCTTTCCGGCCCCAAAACTTGGACCAAACCACAAAAGGAGGGGGAGTATCCATATTCATCAAAGATACCCACACTTCCAGGTTAGTAGCAAAGCACGAAGCATCGGAGACCATCCAGGTGCAACTAACCATAGGCAAAACTGCCCTACAGTTTGTAGCATGCTACAGACCACCCTCTCAAATTCAGGAACCCCACTCAGCCTTCCTGAAGACACTGGAGAGTATGAATGTCTCTCCAAATACCATCATATTGGGAGACTTCAACTACCCAAACATAGACTGGGAACATTACTCAAGCCCCAACACCCTAGCCCAAAGGTTCCTAGAATTCATAAACTCAAATGCGATGGAAGAACTAGTCACCATTCCCACAAGAGGAGATAATATACTAGACCTGATCATCACAAACATGGGGACAAAATGCTCCACACCGGAAGTATACCCCTCATTGGTGAGATCAGACCATAAATTAATCTCACTGGAAATCCACATCCCGCCCCACCCCCTGCACAAAAGACCACAGTGAAGAACTTCTCAAAAGCCAACTTCACACTTCTTAAGACTGAAGTGGTATCCTTCAAGGCCCCTGGGCCAGTGGAAACCACAACCCACACCACTGAATCCTTTATAAATGCCTTCTATGGGCACCTTCAAGAATGCATGGATCATGCAATCCCAAATAAAACCAAGACCCATTCCCCCAAAGGCAGGCACCCTGTCTGGTGGACCCCAGCCATTAACAAACTTTACAACAGGAGGAGGAAGCTACTACATGACAGAGCAAAATCCCTAAAAGGAAGGCATCTCTGATCAGTACTAGCAAAAAACTACGATCACTCATAAAATCATCCAAGGCCAACTTTGAGAGAAAAATCGCAAAAGACACAAAAGACAATCACAAGGCCTTCTTTAGCTATGTTAGAAACCTGGGTGGAAACTCCCAGATATGCTCAGAGTTAGTCCAAAATGACACAAAATACACTGAACCCACAGACATTGCCAACATTCTGGCAGATATGTTCAGTGCAAATTTCTCCTCCCCCTCCCCCCCAAAAGGAGAAATATCTATCCCAGCGAGTGTAGCCTCCCAAACATCTCAGATGCCCAGGTGAGAGCCGCCCTCTCCAAAGCTAAAAACACAGTATCAATGGGACCGGACGGTGTCCCGGGCTGTGTGCTACATGAACTCCAAGAGGAACTAAACCCGCACATAAGGCTGCTGTTTAATCTTAGCCTTACTACAGGATACGTACCCAAAGAGTGGCGTACAGCAACAGTGGTCCCACTCAACAAAGGCGGTGCTTCTACGGACCCTGGAAATTACCACCCCATAAGCTTGACGAGCCTGGTCTGCAAAGCTATGGAAAGGATCATTATGGAACTCATAAACAAAGACATTGGGGACCTACAGACATTGGATCCTACCCAATTTGGCTTTGTCAAGGGCAGATCCTGCCTTTTGAACTTGGTCGACTTTTTTGAAACAGTCACTAAGGCCATTGATGAGGGTAAGGCAGTTCACACAGCCTACCTTGACCTTGCAAAAGCCTTCAACACAATACCCCACTCGGGCATCATAGACAAACTCACCAGCTTAAATGTAAACCCATATGTCACAAGATGGGTTGCAAACTGGCTCAAGGACAGAACCCACAGGGTCAGAGTTGCTGGAGCCAATTCAGACTCTAAGCTGGTCACAAGCTGTGTCCCACAGGGCTCAGTCCTGGGACCCCTCTTGTTCGGCATTTATTTTTCCGAGGTGCAGGCAAACATGGGATTGTGGCTGACAAAGTTCGCAGATGACTGCAAACTGGGCGCCATAATTGATACTCCAGCGGACACAAGCATCCTTCAGAGAGGCCTCATAGAAACGGATAATTGGTGCCAGAGCCATGGCCTTAAGCTGAACGCCAAAAAATGTATAGTCATACCCTTTGGGAAAAACAAGGTACCCACAAATTACCACATAGGTAGTAATCCATTAAGTATGGAAGAGGTAATCAGGGACCTAGGGACCCAAGTTGACAGTAACCACTCATTTGACACTCACATCACCAAAGTGGTTAGGAAGACCTTCTATATTGCCCACCTTATCATGAAGGGATTCACATCTAGATCAAGAGAGGTCATTGTGCCCCTGTACTCTTCTCTTATCAGGCCCATGATTGAGTACAATGCCCCATTTGCGATGTATCTTACCCGACACCTGCAGCAGTTGGAAAGACCTCAAAAGTTCCTCACCAAGAGGATAAAGGGTCTCAAACATATGTCATATGCTGCCCGGCTGAAGAAACTCCATCTCTATTCAGTCGCATACCGCCTACTCAGAGGTGATCTATGCCTGACGTACAAGGCCATGTCCAATCCAGAATTAATGGACATGCTCCACCTCAGAAAATCCAAATCCACCAGAGCCACGAGAGCAAGAGATTTGAACCTCAACACAGAAATAAATAGGACGTGCTGGAGGGACAGATTCATAACCCAGAGGCTCCCTACACTCTGGGACAGAATCCCAGTCCATGTTAGGCAGAGCCCCTCACTAACTCTCTTCAAGAGAAATCTTGACGAGTGGATGGGAGATCGTAGGTTTACCCTGGGGGTCATCTCTGTGTCACTACTAGACAGAGGCACAGTAAACTAAACCCTAAATGGGCATAGTATTCTCATCCTAAGGGGTGGTGAAAGCCACACACACTCTGGCTAGGCTTATAAATGCCCTAGGGCAGATAGCCTAGTACGAACCTATGAACCTATGACTTTAGCACCAGTTATTAGTTACTGTGAGCCCCTCTTACAGTATGTTAACATTAGCTGGGGAGTCAATGACAGCACCCAACTAACAGTTGTCCACAAACTTGGTCAGCCAGGCCTTTTGTCTTTGTCTGTACCTCTGAGAAACAAATGCCAAACAGTAGGGGTCCCAGGACAGATCCCTAGGGAACTCCATTAGTGACAGGTCTACTATTAGAGGTGGAGGTGCCTATTTTGATCTTGAAGATTCTGAAGGTGAGCCAGTTGGCCACCCACCTGATGATATAGGGATTTATGCCAAGTTGTGTTAGGTTTTCGATGATGACCAAGTGAGGGATTTTGTCAAAGGCCTTGGCCAATTCAAGGTAAGCTGTATGTACTGACATTCCCACATACAGGGCCTTGGTAACAGTCTCAAAGAAGTCAACCAGCTTCAACATGCAAGATCTGCCCTTGACAAATCCAAGCTGGGTGAGGTCAAGTGACTGGAGATTGCCTATGTCCTTGTTTATGAGATCCATAATATTAATCTCCATAGCTTTACAGATCAGACTTGTCAAGCTAATGGGGTGATAGTTTCCAGGGTCAGTAATGGCATCACCTTTGTGTATGGGGATGACAATGGCAGTTCTCCACTCTCCTGGACTGAACCATTTACTTAGGCTGTAGTTGAATAGGGTACTCAATGGTGAAGCCAATTCTTGCTGGAGATGATGCCAAATAGACCTTGGGATATTATCAGGTCCCATGGAAGCTGTGTTCTTTGCCTTAGACAGGGCCTTTAACACTTGATCTATGAGATGTGAAGTACAGGACAATTATCAGGGATGTCAAAAGGGCCTT
Organism: Protopterus annectens; assembly: GCF_019279795.1. Classification (NCBI taxonomy): domain Eukaryota; kingdom Metazoa; phylum Chordata; order Ceratodontiformes; family Protopteridae; genus Protopterus; species Protopterus annectens. Next base: position 584,200,987 of record NC_056746.1, read on the forward strand.
TGAGGGGGACAGGGGGGTGACGTTTGCGCTAAACCTATCTGCTAGTAGGTTGGCTAAGTCAGCAGGATCAGTTTAAGTGATGCTGTTAAGTACTAATTCGGAACAAACCTGGGATTTGCCATGGAGATTCCTGATGTAACTGATAAGGCTTTATAGCTTCCCTTTGTTTCAGAGGCTAGTTTTGATTCATAATTGGTTTTGGATGTTTTCACTAGTAATATAATTTGCTTGTTGAGGCTAAGGAGGGAGTTTTTTCAATCTGAAATTTGTTCATTTTTACTCATGGGCAACAGTTTCTTCCTTTTGTTGTTAAGCCTGTTGACAGAGGATGTCTATCAAACAAGTTTGTGTATACTTGAGGAGCAGGTTTTAGTTCTGTTGGTTATAGCTTAGTCCATGCAGTTGTACAGGTGCTTGTATATTGCATTGGTGGGCTATTCATCATAGTTGTCTGCATCCTCAGAGGGGGAGATAGTGGTGTGAAGCTATAGATACCCTCCCTTAGGAGGCTGTAGTCAGCTTTTGAGAAGTTTTTTTATCTTGATTACCCCTGGGGGGATTGGGTGGGATAGAAACTTTGAATAAGACAGTCCAGTGATCTGATCTCACCAGGGAAGAATATATTATGGGAGTGGTGCAGCGGTCACCCATGTTGGTGAGAACCAAATCCAGAATGTTATCTCCACTTGAAGGGGATGAGACGAGTTGGTCTAGTGCATTAGAATTGATGAAGTCAAGGAATCATTGAGTGAGGGCATTAGTGCAGGAAAAGTTTGCCCAGTGTATGGTGGGGTAGTTGAAGTCACTAAGGATCAGAGTGGTAGGGACTATCTTGATGGAGTCAAGTAGATCCAGGTATGAGGACTGCATGACCTGAGTCATGGAGGGGGTCTATAGCGGGCTACAACTTGGATGTGTGTCCTGCCAATTGTCAGTTGAACCTGAAGTAGTTCCAGTGCATTATGCTGACAGACCAGTCTGGAGGTGTGCCTGTCCTTAATGAAGATAGAGACTCTACCACCCTTAGTCTTCTCGACTTCATTTTGTGGTCAGAATGTGTGGAATGAGATATAGCCTGGTAATGCAGGGATACTCTCCACAGCCCTGAACCAAGTTTCCATGACCACACAGACATCTGCATCTTCCATTGAAATGGGAGCTTCCAGTGAGTGCATTTCCAGGTTAAGGCTCCTAGTGTTTAGCAGCATGACCTTCAATTTGCTGTTTGACAGATATTTTATGTTGGAAAGTTTGTCTTTGGACATTGCCTAAAAAAGGGACACAGGGGGTGGTGAGAGCCTTGGCCAGGATCTGGAATCCCAGTGGTGACAGCTGGAGGCCATCTCTAGCGAAGCATCGAGGCATCTCAACCATGTCATCCCAGGCAGACAGTCACAGGATCCCCTTGGAATGACACCAGAAACTAAGCCAGTTGTGGAAGCCAATTTTTTTTCTTGGTGTTGTGTTCTTGGTGAAGGAAGGATGCTGCTTAGGGCTAGGGTCATACCTGCCTAGGGCACATATGCTGAGAGCTTACATGCTGAAAAAGAGTGACAAATTCAAACAGATAAATAAATACAGCACAGGAATCTTCAATATCACTTCAACAGTTAGAGCAAGTGCAAAAAATATATATACTTATATCAACTTGTAGACCAGATGATTTTAGATGCAATCCGAGTTTTGCAGTCACAGGTGTACAATGGAGGCAAATGTAAACTCTGAATAAATGTGAACAATCAGAGAAAATTGTAATTCATGTATATGAGCAGGATGAAAGGCTTTTTTAAAGTTAAACTCTGACACCAATCAGATAAAAACACAATAAGCTATCGACCAGTAGTTCCCACCATGGATGGGTTGAATTTAGCTCTCTCACCCACCCAAGTACAAAGAAACCCCTACATTGTAAAACAAACTGGCGTTGAGCTCAAGTGCAGTAACACATGCTTTTCAACACAAGTAAATCAGATAAAAACACAGCAAGCTATCAACAAGTAGGTTACAACCTTGGATGGGTTGAATTTACCTCTCTACTCCCACCAGAGTGCAAAATAATCCTTCCAATGTAAAACAAACTTGACTTTGACTTCAAGTGTAATAACAAATGCTTTACAACAGAACTAAGAATTCTGGCAATTTCAAGAGCCATTGGAAATAAGTTTGCTAACACTGACAAATGTTGCCAAGACACACAAACGTTTGCAAAACTTTGAAATATTTTGGCAGACTCACTCAGAACAGCTTTTTCCATATCAGAGGAGGTTACCAAATATCAGAATATATTTAAAACAACCTAAGAACAGTACAGTAATAAACAGATGGAGTTTCTTTAACAAGTGCAGGCTGGAAAAGGGAAAAACCAAACCCAGAAAATCAATGCAGCACAGAAATGTTAAATATTACTGAAACAGTTAGAGTAAGTGCAAAAAATATGCTTATATCAGCTTTAAAGGCCAGATGATTTTTAAAGCAGTCCATGTCTTGCAGTTCTTTACAGGCCAGATGATTTTCAAAGCAGTCCAAGTCTTGCAGGTACAGGTGTCCAAGGCAGGCAGATGGAATCTCTGAATAAATGAGCATAATCACAGAAACATGTAATTCTTTTATACATGCAGGATGAAAGGTTTTTATAAAGTTAAACCCTCAGGCCAATCAGGTAAAACCATAGTAAGCTATCAATCAGTACTTACCCTCAGGCCAATCAGGTAAAAACACAATAAGCTATTGATCAGTACTTCCCATTTGGGTGGATTGAATTTAACTCTCTGCTTCCAACAGAGTGCAAACAACCCCTTCTGATGTAAATCAAACTGGTTTTGACCTCCAATGCAGTAACAAATGCTTTAGAACAGAAGTAAGAATTCCTGCATTATTAGGAATCCTTTAAAATAAGTTCACTAACCCTGAGAAATGTTAACAGCACACAAAAACTTTGTAAAACTTAGAAGTTTTTTTCAGACTGACTCAGAACAGCTTTTGCAGTATCTGAGGAGGTTAGCACATATTAGAATAATGTTGAAATAATGTATGAGCAGTACAGTAACAAACAGATGGAGTTCATTAACATGTGCATAGGATCATAGGATTATAGGAGGTTACGAGGCTAATGGCCCTGAGCCCATACAAATCTATCCAAGAGTTCATCCCCACCAAAAAAAAGCATCAGTCAGCATATGTCTCCCCTATTGATGACTTAAACAGGTGAAACCTCTGGTACACATTTGTGGTTTCCCAGCTACTCATCAAGTTTGTACTTGAGGAGAGTCATTGAAGTATCTGTTTGACATGTATGGGAAGTCTATTCCAGAGACAGGGCAGCTTCTGTGAGACAAACCTGTTTTTTTAAAGTTAAACCCTCTGACCAATCAGATAAAAACACAATAAGCTATCATATTTTAGCTCTCTACTCCCACCAGAGTGCAAAAGAACACTTCCAATGTAAAACAAACTGGCTTTGACTTCAAGTGCAATAACAAATGCTTTACAACAAAAGTAAGAATTCCTACAATATCAGAAATCCTTGGAAATAACTTTGCTACCACTGATAAATGTTCACAAGACACAAAATGTTTGTAAAACTTTGAAATATTTTGGCAGACTTATTCAGAACAGCTTTTGCCGTATCAGAGGAGGTTACCAAATATCAGAATATATTTAAAACAACCTAAGAGCAGTACAGTAAAAAACAGATGTAGTTTCTTTAACAAGTGCAGGCTGAAAAAAGGGATAAATTCAACCAAAAAATTAAATGCAGCACAGAAGTGTAAAATATCACTTAAATAGTTGGAGCAAGTGCAAAAATATATATTCTTATATCAGATTTAAAGGCTATCTAGTTTTCAAAGTAGTCCAAGTCTTGCAATCACAGGTGTCCAAGCCGGTATGAATAAATGAGCACAATCACACAACAATATAATTCTTTGATAAGAGCAATATGAAAGACATTTACAAAGTTAAACCTTTGAGTCTATCAGATAAAAACACAATAAGCTATCAACCAGTAGTTGCCACTTTGGATGGGTTAATTTAACGCTCTTCTCTCTCCAGAGTGCAAAAGAACCCTCTAATAGAAAACAAGCTGGATTTGAGCTCAAGTGCAGTACAAATGCTTTACAAGAGAAGTAAGAATTCTTGCAATA